>NC_056733.1:712153440-712283440 GCF_019279795.1 Protopterus annectens | reverse complement strand
ATGGTGACATGCCCTGTATTACACACTGTTAACACTTCATAGTTTCTATTGGTGGCCAGTATGCATTATACTGCACATATTGTTGTATTTGTCTACACATGTGTGATTGCTATGGATTTACACAGTGCTGTGGGTGATACTGTTACTATCTGTGATTGTTTTTCATTATGGTAGTAGACATGACCTCAACAGTCTGAATAACCGATTGTTATATGATATCTTCACAATTGACCCACACATGTAGGACACACAGTAGCATGTGGATCCTACATGTACTATACTATACCAGTACGCACTGGTATTGACCGCCACACATTGCTGGGACCATTACTGTTTGACATATAGCCATGTTAGTTACAAGCAAAGACAATAGGGATATTCCTGTCCACATCTGGGAATTCATACTGTGGCCTACAATGCATTCTGCACATGACACAGTTATTCTACACAAGGGTATCATACAGACAGATACGTGTTATCCAACCCATGCTGTAAACCTATAAGGCTAAAAAGAGTTAGTTATCCACATTTACTACACATACTATACCAACAGTAACACATAGGTATTACACCCCAATATGTATAATGGGTAACAATGTGTACATATAGACAAGTGCTATGTCATTTGTCATTTGATATTTGCATTTACAATGGTATTTTGAAGTACATCACTGTATCACATAAGCAATGATAGTTCTGCATGCATATCCTCCAAGGTGGTTGTATAACTATGATGAATGTCCATTATTGACAGACTTTGCTGTGTTTGAACTGTTCTGCAGTAATACACATACATGAACAGTCACTCACACTATGTATATAAACTGTCATGTGTGTGTGTGTGTGTGTGTGTGTGTGTGTGTGTGTGTGTGTGTGTGAGACACAGACAATTCTGGTACATGTAGTTGACAAGTACTTTAATGCTCCACTAGATGTGTCCAGGCACCAGAACTGTGACTTGAGCGACACAAACACATGCTAGATTAAAGTTTCTGTTTGTGTGTGTGCCTCATTATGGCATTCCTGCTCATGTGTGTGTGCATTTCTGATGTGTGTCATCAGCCACAGTTGAACTGCACATCCAGCATCCCCCACTAGGTGACCATGAGGGTTGTCCCCATTGCCAAATGTTTTGTACAGTTGTGTCAGATGCCACATATAGGAAGCATTGCAGCTTCCAGGACATTCAGCACACACATTCAGTATTATGGGCTGGCCATCACACACAAACTGCCACTTCATGGAGGGGAAGCCCTTGTGGATGATGTAGGCCCTACCACACTCACTGGCTGGTGCTTTGATGCATATGTGCATGCAGTGTATTGCACACAGTACTCAGGGTATTCCACTATTGTGTGGAAAAGACACATATTGCTGCCCAATACCTCACTGGAATTGGGGATATATACATGATCACTGACATGTGCTGACATGGCATTCATGAACTGGTGCAGTACCCTGGATGCTGATGTTTGTGAAATCCACATCATATCACCAGTTGATCTCTGGAAGGTACCTGATGCTGGTATCCTTAGGGCAACACATACCTTGGTTTCAACTGGGACAGGTTTCCTTCTGCTGGTTCTGTGTGTGAGACATGGCCTGCACAGCTCCACAATCTTCTGCAGGAGGTCTCTGTCCACTCTATAGTGCTCTACTGTCTCCAGCTCATGTAGCCCCTGGTAGGTTACCCTGTGCCTGCACACTCTTCTCTGTCTACTCACTGTGTGTTGCTGAGCAGCATTCACATTGGCACAACCCTCCACATGTTGCATATGTTGACGTATAATAGCAATGGCAGCCCTTAACATTATGTTTTCTCAGTTAAGCTTTTACAGTTTTCACTTCTCTTAGTATACTACAGTGTTGCAGTGTGTCTGAGAAAACATGGTGGAATGCTGTTTGTAGAGTTGTACGTGCTGTGCTGTGCTGGCCTACTGTACTGGCTGTGTAATATACTCAGTCTGATTGTTTTCACCTGCTAGCTGTGGTAGTTCTCCTTGATTTACTAACTGCTATTTGTTTACCTTCCTTTTCACTGTCTGTGTCCACAGTGAGCGGCGCCATGCATAGGAGCACAGTGAAGTGCACATCCGCTTCCACGCACGCACACAGGCTTATACATGCGTACAAACACTTACACTGGCTTACATGACATTACACGGGCTTCAACAGTCTTACACTAGCTTACTCATTCTTCAACGCACGCACATGGGCAGACACGCATGCACACATGCTTACTCGGGCTTACAGGCGCACACAGGCGCAAACACACTTCAGCAGGTTTGCAAGAAACTTCAGTGATATCCATGGCATACACCGTCAGTTTCCTGACTTTACCTAGGATAAATCATAACACTCCTCTTCCACTGATGAGTCACTGACAGCAAACATGTGACACACTGCTCCAATAAGATTACAGTGTTTTATACATACACACTCATGATGTCACCTATCTTCTATGCTGATAGTCCCCTTAACCTACTCTTACACTGTAGAGGCTTGGCCCATATGGCATGACAAATTGTGCTTCACTATCCTCAGCCTCAATTGCATAGGATTGCCTACTAATGCTTGGTTACATCTCTGAGAGTGCACTTCCATACATAGCAACCACTGCTCAGTAGCCATGTTGTCTTCAGCTTGCCATTCACCTGCATGGCGAACTAACTTTAACTGACATTACAATTTGTATGTATATTTTACATATTTGGCTTGTTTTGTACGTGCAGTGCGTATTCGCGCCACTGCGCTATGCTTAAACACCGGAGATCGGGGGAGGACAACTAGAGTTTTATTAATTTCCAGTGGAAAAACATGCCACTGGCCTTATATTTGGCCATTGGCATGCTTCTTCATCTAAATCCATCCTTTATTTGCAGATGACATTGCTCTGTTTAGCTACTTGCAGAACATTACTCGATTAACATCCGTGTACATTTCTGCACATAACTCTACTCTTGCACGGACAGCTTACTGTTTCATGTATCGCAAATTTTACATCATTTGCATAGCTTTCACTTACAAATGGAGTAATTTGCATATCCTAACATTGTCCGTGCAACGTTCGTTTTAGGGGCTGTGTTACACGCCCCTACAGGATATTGCTGAATAGCTCGGCAGACATCTTGCCTTGCTCTACTCTTACTCTACTCGTACACGCCGGCCAAGGCTTCGTGAATCCTGGCCTAAGCTTTGCTGTGTGCTAATATGTCTATTTGTGGAGTAAGCATGGCTGTAGGTATGTTTTGACCTGCTACGTCTGTCATTTCTACAGAGCAGCTCCCACTTTCATCATTTGTAGAGGCGACAGCCCTATAGGAACTATATGTACAGCTGTGACATTTGACAAGTCAACACATACCTGCGGTCAATACTAAACTGACTACTTCAGCGCTTTTCATACCTTCAGATTTGTCTTGTAGTAGTATAGTCGAAAATACTGTTTCCTATAACATGTATCTGTTTCTGATACAAGATGTATCATTTTATTACATCACTACACACAATATATGAAGAAATCACAGGCCAGATGCCATTACATTCCTTTTGTAGGACACACCCGCCCAGAGTGTTGTGTTCCTCACAAAAGCCAACAGGTGCTAATCAGATGATAGCATCTACCTTATGTGTTCGCCGGTATTTGCGCTTTCCGTCAGTGGCAAAACTCACATGCGAGTGTGGGAGACTGAACACTGTATTGTGGACACTGCATAACACCCTGAGGAACACATTTATGTTGTTTCTATTAACCTTCCACATTGGCTATCACAGGGCATAAGTATTCATCACATTTATCGAGGTACATGCTTTTGACTTATACATGTTTTGTCATTTGTCATCACGTCTTTCTTCACACCTGTCCACCTAATCTCACTAGTTCTGCACATTTATTTAGGTCAGGGTTACCTTCATACCTCTCAACTGTACACATTTTGGGTAAATGTCCCAAACTTAGACTTATAATTTTGTTCCTTTTTTAATAATATTGTGCCTTTCTGGTAATTTAGTGGCAAGTCATTAGGGACTGTGGGATTAGACAATAATGACAGACATTAGTAGTTTATAATTAATAACCCTCAAAACATTCATACTAATGAATGATCCATTATTCTGTCAACATTCTGACTTTGTAAGAGGAATATTTGAAATATTCCCTATTTGTACTTATTTTAAAATGCCTTTATCCAGATGTCTTATTCTGAAGGGTTGAGAGGTATGGTTACCATCTTAGTCGTACGCATGTATGTCCATGATAATTGCTTACAAGACACTGATATAAGTCCCTATGTCTTCCCCCAATAGTTTACACAATATCCAGTAGATGGGTTCTTCATTTCTGGAAGATATAGGCATCTGCTATACCCACATAGGAATATTAATCACTCCCATGGGGCGGACCTCATAAATCTGTGCCAACCAACACCTAGGCCCATTATTGCATACCCATGATTCCCAGACCTGACACCCCTCCACAGTAGTCATAACACATATTTAATGTGAGCGATATTAAAGTATGAAGACACTTCTAAGCACTATCCACTCTCCACGTATCGGGACATATGTCATACATTCTGTCAACCCATGTGTTATTACACTTGCACAAGCTACTGTTGCATGTACAGCTATATTGTAGTTGCGGATGACACTTCTTTGCAGCAATCATTACAGGACGGTGTCTGTATAGATTCACAATTTTTGGGTGTACTGCAAAGGACACCTATATCCATGTTTAAAGAGTAGGACTTGCAGATCTGGCACACTGGTACTTTCCGGCAATAGTTTTGAAAGCAGCAGTGTATTTACCTTAATTGCATGTCTGTATAGTCTATCCATACTAGCTATGATGTAACCTATTTATGTACATGTGTTATATCTACGAGGACATTTGTTATGTATATATCAATTAATGTTGTATGTGTTTGTGTGTATATATATATATATATATATATATATATATATATATATACATATATATGTCTGTACATTCTTTATTTCATATATTTATTTAGTTTAAGTCTGTGGATATATATCTATACACAAATGTATATATCCATATGTAGACATTACGTGTAGAAAACAGCATTCATTTGCTATGCTGTGAGCAGATTACACACGCACAGGCGCACTTGCATTTCCTTATTGTGGGTTACATGCAGGCGCACTTGCATATCCTTATTGTGGGTTACATATGTTTGCTAAGTCTTTGTGCTTACATGGGCTTTATTACTTGTGACAGTACCAGTAAAATATCTGTAATCCGGTTAACGGACATATGCGAAACACACGTTCACCTTTACATATTTAAATGTCTGTACAGCACAGACACATTCATTACACTTTAACATTATATGTGCTGTAGTCGTAGTTGAACCGGGACTGCATTCACGTTGGCCGGATGCTGTAACCACTATACTTTTGGTGTTCTGACTCATTTATATGCATACCCATAGTACATAGCTACATTAACATATGCCTCACCGCTTCACTTATGACACAGGCATCCATTCTCCTGCTGGTAAAAATGCGGTACTACATATTACACATTCCCTATTCCCTAATGCTCTGGACCCAAGCTGCATAATTAATCACTGCAGGGATATTCAGAACCCCAAGGCTTTTAGTCCTGACACATACAAGTCTTTAATTGTCAGGGTGTTCATGTGGTGATCTGGATTTAGGCTTGTCCGCCTGGTGAACAGTACTGCCCTGACCGTGTTCAAATGTCAGACAAAGCACATGGACAGAGTTTATCCATTTTAAACATTTTACCTGTGTTTGCAGACGCAGGTGTTTGGGCACCTGTCAGCAGCTTATAATGTTGGCAATACATAATATGGGTGGGAGTGGTTACAATACATAATCCACGGTGAGTGGTGTTCCCATTCACATTTGACTATTTCCTGTATTCATTCATACGAGGATTATTATTTTGGACATGAATTAACTATGAATTAACTACAGGTATGCAGTAGTACAGTAAACAAATGTGAAGGTTTGTTACTGTAAAAATGTATGGACCTCTGTAATACTCAGAGACTACCCCACATCCTTCACAACATTTCATGCTAATGTACATGCTATTATTCTGTGAACATTCGAAGTTTGTGAGAGCAGTATTTACATCTGTCCCTATTTGTCCACCCATCATTTTAGGCTTTGTCCAGATTTTGTTGCTGTAATAGGTTGAGAGGTGGTGTCGGTATGTGATTGAGTTGAATATATACTGTCGATAATTCAGTGGGGAGTAGGGTTACCACCTGTCCCTCTTTGCAAGGGAAAGTCCCACTTTGGACAGTTGTGTTCTGCGACAAAACCTAAGACATGGCAAATGTCCTGTGATTTTAAGACAAAATATATTTCTTATTTTCTTTAATAGTTGCATAATACAGTTATTTTGTATCTGAAACACATAACTATTATATGAAATAGCATAAGCAATTCAAATGCTATGAAATAAGCTTTTATTTTGGCAAACAAGTGTAATTCTGTCCTTTGCACCGGCCGAGGGTATGTTTTATCCTGCAAATTCTCACATTTCTACCAAAGATGTCCCACCTTGGGCATCTGAACAGGTGGCAACCCTAGTGGGGAGACCTGCATGGTGGACAGTTGTTCCATCCTGCGTAGTATGTTTTGCATGTCCGTCTAGAAACTGAACAGTACCGTGACTACACATACATGTTTTGTCCAGATGTGTACAGTACTAGACACCTTGGCGTGTAAACAACTCTGATGTTTCAACAGGTTACTTATCCCACGTGGGATGTACACACATTTTGCCAAAACATGAATGCGCAGGCATTTGGATTTACGTAACTGTGATGGCATGTTTACAAACGTGGGATACATATTTGCAATCCTGACACTGCCTAGGGCGATACTTCCTACTACATATGGTAATACTCGCTATGTGTAGGTGTACGGCTGCGTAAGGCTGGTAGCTGGATTTGGTGGACATTCGGACATGGGTGCGGGTTATGTGCTATACAGGGGATGTTGCGTATTGCATTTGCATGCATGGGTTCTGCATTTGGATGTCCCGGTTCCACATATACCATCCTATGTGTATGTGCTGGTTACGTTCTTGTTCATGTGTATAGCACATTGTAATATTCATATGTTTGTGTGAGTTTTGTATACATTGGACTGTCAGGTTTCTTTACAGTTGTTATATGGCCACAACTGCCCAGCTGTGTACTAGCTCTATCACTGTGGAACTGCTGGTGACCCTGCCCATGGGGCTAGGCATGTGTATTGGCGGTGCACTGACATGATGCGCTTCACTTCCACTGGGTATGCCTACTTACAGTGTAGTACATTACGGACACATGATTTTAAATATCATTTGTTCTATGGATGGAAACTCATATTGTGTTGCGTGCATTTCTGTTCGGTTCTCAATTTTATGTGGCCGGGAACTGTCTTGCATGCTTTGCATACATTTCATTATCCACGGACACTGATAGGTGCGATTACTATTGCATGCAGACTATAATATTCAGCAGTTTAGGTTGCTCATCAACAGCCGACATTGACACGCCTCCGGGCGCAGCTTAGTAACGCCCCATGCACTCGCGCACATGTCCTATGCACGTGGATGTGGTGGCAGCACACCTTCATTAATATGCATATGGCGCTACTACACCATATATACACCGCACGGCTGGCGCAGGCCTTACGCCGGCCTTGTGCTGAGCTTCATGAATCCTGGGAATGTTTATATTATGAAGAGGAAGAAACTACAGAACATGTGTTTTTGAAATGTAAAAGAATAAAAAGGTATGAGGAAAACTATGTAAACAAGATTGTTTTCAAAAATATAAAATAAGTACATAAAATAAACATGGATATAATTAAATATGGTTATTATAAGAATGGAAGTAAAGAATATGTTACAAGAATAGATAAATAGTTATTTCATGTTATAGAGGTTATATGGAAAAGAATGATTGAAATTATGTTTAATGGTAAATGGATTTTAACAACAATATAATCAGATGATGGTTATGGAAAAAGGAGTGGAAGTCTAATAGGGATAAAAATTTAGTATGATTGTAAATGAAATTATGAATATGTGTGAATATATTTAGGCATTTGTAAATATTTTCTATCTTAATAAAGGGCCCCTACCCTTTTGTATAGTTTGTTAAATCTTACATCTACCTGAGATACTATCAACTCATACTGGGTGGGTCCTTGGTGTAATGAATGTCTCATCATCTGAAGGATGATACACTCAGGAGTGCAGTACCCTGTCCCACATGTTGCACAGTACTGTCAGCAATCCATCTACATGGTGTGGAAATTGAACCCTCAGCCTTCTGCACCAAAAGCAAGAAAAACACCTATGGTGCCACTGACACTGTCAGTCAAATACTTTAAATGAGTTAATCTTCAAGCAGAACAGACAGTCAAAGCTATACAGAAAAAAATGTTGTTAAAAATGACATTTTGAAAAAAAAAAAACATTTATATACTTCCTTAAGTTCCTAGTAGTTTATTCAAATATAGTCACTTCTGTTAAGTTATTGTGAAAGAACCAACCTTTCCTGTACAAGTAATAAATTTATAGGGGCATCCTAACTGACCTGTCTTCTCAGTGGTCATGAATAGCTATGTATGGTACCTTGACAGAATATAGGTCTATAACAATATGGAAACTATTACTCAGACATCAATGATTTTCACTGAGAAACCTACTCAACAAAGTTCAGCAACAAAAAGAGAATTAGAGTGAAGAATTAGACCTAATAGGGATTATTTAATTACTAGATGACATATTACTATTATTATTACTATCAGTAGTAGTAGTAATGGTACTAGCAGTTAATAGTAATAATAGTTATTCACTAAAATATTTTGACAAGATTGTTATCTTATGGGTTCACAGGTACATACTAGCATATCACCGTGTACCTTAGGCGCCTATTAGGAGGAGTATGTTAATTTGGAGATAGCTAAGGGCTTTGTGTATGTGTGTGGGAGTATGTTATTTAGGTCATGTTTTACTTACTGTCTGCCTATGTCCATTATAGACACGGGGCCAGATTGGATGTGAATTTACAATTTCCTATCCAATGGTCAAGGTTACATTAAATAGGGTCAGCAATGAACTCTGCTTCAAATGGAAAGGAAGCCTATTCCATAGCACAGAGATCCTTTGACATACTTGTTTTTGGTACTACCTCAGAGCAAATACTTAGTGTTTAGAGAGCAGCATGCACTGTGCATAGCACAGGTGTCTGAAATCCTACAGATATTTATTAATTACATATCCTTTTTTGAACTGAACTTAAATGTAGGAAATACTTCCAATCAGTGATATGAACAGGGGAGGTTGACATACTGGTTAAGGTGTTTACTTTACAAACACATGGTCCAGGGTTTGATTCTCAGATGGGGTAAATGGCTAGGCTTAAATGGCCCACAAAGGAGATTAGCCTATTATTAACCTATGAACCTAAATGCAGGAATTACTTCCTATCGGTAATAGAAACAAATATGGTAAGAGCAATCATTGAATCACTTGATATAGCTATGTCTTCCCTTCAGGCTTTTGCTAAGTTTTTCTTTTTCCAGAAAGAACATACTTTATTTTTAAAGTTCTTTTAGACAGCTAAGACACATTGCCTTTCTTTCTTCTGCAGAATTCAGTCTTTTCTAAATGTAATTTACGTATCTAGTAGCTATTGTTAATTTCTCCTGACTACAACCAGGGTAATTTCTATCCTGTAAACTTGTCTATTCAATGCTTAACTATGTACCTTTGGAAATAACCTACATGTAAATTTGTACTATTTAGTCTGAATGCATTTTTATCTGCATTTTTATTTTATTTTTTTATTATTTTTTTTTATTATTTGTATTGGTACTTGTGTATGTTTGGAGCGTATCTCCCCAGGCCTCTGCTGTAAATGGACATTGATCCAGTCGACTATCCCAGTCAACAATGTAAAATAAAATAAATAAAATAAAATATTCTTTATGGCTATAGCAAGACAAAGATGATCTTGCATTTTGAAGCTGCAAGTGCCTGTTTCACAGTTCCTCATTTGACATATAAAAGATTTTGGCTTTTAAAGACCTTCCAGACCCACAGCAAGCCTCATCCCATAAACCATTCCGGTGGATTGGTCCAAAGCATATTTCAGTCTTTCAGCAGCACTCCCCCCCCCCCCCGTCCTGCCCCACAAACACACACACACACACACACACACACACACACACACACACACACACACACACACACACACAAGCACATTCTACACTCTTCATGCTACAATATATGCAAGCAGGAAAAACTGATTTTAGCCCTGGGTTACAAATGAGATATCCATTATTGTAAATGTAGGCTGGGAGTCCCCAGAAAACACATGTAGAATGACAGTACAAACAAAGGATTTTAATATATGGGTCTGTGCAATGTTAAATGGCCACAATGTACTGCTTGCATTATATGCCATTAAAACAGCTATAATCACATCACTGAAAATTTTATAATATAATAATTCAGTGCAGCTCTGTCTGCATTACACATATTTAATGCTGTGCTGCTCCTGTCACTTTTCACTGTAGAATCTACATAACTGCATATGGAGGAAGTAAAAAAATTAAAAATGTGAAAAAAATGCTAATACCTCTCATTAACATAAAAAAATGTCTGGGCCTACTTAAGTAACTTGAACATCATTGGCTTAAATTTAGCAAACCTGCTGCTGATTTCTCAAGTCATGTTTTAGTCATTTATTTTATTTCACTTATGTATTTGATTGATTGATTGATTGATTGATTGATTGATTGACTGATTGATTGTGGTGGTGGTGGGATAAGCTAGACTCTAGATAAACTGCATCCAAAATCACATAAGCTTAGAAAAAGTATATTTTCAGACACAGTCTGTGCGTTTTTTTTGCCTCATACTGAATATCAAGGGAGAATTCATCAGAGAACAAATAAACCATGAGCAGCTGAATGGGAACTAAGTGAAAGATGGCCTCTACTGCTGGCTTACTTGGAAGAACAGGATTGTGGTATTGTATTGTGGTATTGTATGAAAAGAAAGACATAGTTCATAGAAAACCCTGAATGAGTTGTAACCATGTAAGGATACACCATTAATAAAAGGGACTGGGCACACTATAACACCTTTATATGAAGGAATGAATTAAAGCAGCAGAACAGATTAATAAAAAGGAGAAGATAAGGCTCTATGGTTCATCATCTGTCCATCAATCCATGCATCCCTCTGTCTATGACCCCATATGAAGACTGAAAATAGCAAAATAAAAAAATGAACAGGGGTTACATCCATCCACATTAATTTGAGGTGATATATAATAAGACAATTATTCAGTGTATCTTTATTTGGTAGTATAAAGAGTTATTGCTATGGGGGACATAACTATGACAATTGTTGACTGGAGCTTATTAAAAGCCACATCAGTGACTTTGCACTTGTTTTTTCCAAATGATGATACAGACAGGATTTCAAATCTGAAAGGGTGTAAAGTGACCATTTGGGAAAAGTAATAATCTAACAGTGTGGTTAATAAGGTTACTGGACATCAGAAGGGTACATTTTATTTATTTATTTATTTGTCCTTTAGTAACTGGGAAAGTTTGACTGGCAAGTAGCCCATTTTCAGCAGAGGCCTGGGGAGAAAAGCTCCACATCAGATTCAAAAATATTTAAAACAGTAGTTGATGAGTAATTATATACAAATGGAGAAAAGCCCAGCAACAGATTTAAATATTTTACAATGAGCTGGGCAGAAAGGCTCCACAAAACAAATATAAGCACATTTTACAATAGCTGATTGGAAGAAAAAAAAACAGCTGGGGAAAACTCACTCAAAGATGGGGGTGACATGCAGGGTCCACCGTGAGTGTACCTCAGCCAAGAACTAAACTCAACAGCTTCTTACTTTAATGCAGTAACTATACTATCTGTGATAATGGGCCATATGGAGGCATCATGATGGATATATAGTCATTAATTAAGAGAAAACAGTTCTTCAAATATTGTAGCAGTATAAACATATAACAGCAAAATATAAAAGGAAATTCAGCTTATTTCTTCAATTAGGGTTCTTTATCTTCTAACAGGTACATTTTCATATACCTTTTCAGCTTATTGACTCTGATAGAAACACGACCTTCTAGATTCAATAAACTGTGTAGGCTCCATGTAGAGCCCACATGGAATGTACCCATGTACGCGGTCACAATGTGCTCTTAGCTATGCACAATGCATATTAATGATGCACAGTGTACCTAGGTGAGGTTTTGTGGTGCATTCCTGAAGTGTTGGCTGTAAAACCTCATAGAACAATATGGATAATGAATCCATGTACAGGAGAGCACCAACTGTCCACCCCCATACCTTTCAACCTCTTAGAGCAAGAAATCTGTACAAAGTCATTAAATAAAGTGAGGCAAAGCCTAAGAAATAGGGACATAGGGATGTATTGCCCTATAAACCTAGAAAGCTGGCAGAATAAAAGGTTACACATTAGCATGCATTCTCTGAAGATTATGAAGTCTGAAACAAAAATGTTTGTTATTATTTAGTAACTTCCATCCCAAATGATTATTACAAAACCCTGGTAAAACTGCCAGAATTAGTTATATCTGTATAGTTATATCTGTATATTTGGCTTTTCTCCTGTTTTTTTTTTTTTTTTTTTTTTTTGCCATGTTTGCACAATGTGCTGTAGCACTTGGATATAATTACCTTGTTTGCACAACAGGACCACCCATGTATCAGACATGACCCAGACATCCAAAAATAGAAACAGGATGCTTTCAATTGCTATTGCTAAGCAACACTGGGCATCACACAAACCCAGTAAGTAGGGATCTGCTATGTGCATACCACCTACTTAATGAATACTAAAATATGTGACCGCATATAACAAATCCTCTGGTGACATGTGTTGAGTGTTGGACTAGAGTGCAGATATTCCTGGATTCTAATCCAGGGTATGCAAACTTTATTTATACTGCTGTGACATTTCAGCTGATACAAATAAAGTGGTACTCTAATGAAATAACAATGGAATTACATTGGCTGAAAGTTATTTGCTGATACATTCAAAAAAGCTGCACTCTGCTTAGCAATACACAAACCAATGCACTTGTTTTACTATGTTTGCATGATGGTAAGCAGCATGCAGCTTTTTCAAATGTATCAAAATGCCGAGTGTGCACTCTCAATAAGCGCAAATGGCAGGGAAGACATCATATTTAAAGGTGAATTAGCAGGAATTGCACTTTAGACATTGAGCCTGAACTTGTGCAGATATGTCAGCTGTTGAAGAGGGTGTGCAATTCAAAGTACAACACTGGTGTGTCCAGGAGTCCATAGTCATTATTGGACTCCTGATTAAGGATCATCTGCTATGCCTGATGCAGGAAAACTATACCAACTCACAATATAAATCCAAAGCCTGTTCTAGTTTGACAAGAGCTCTTACCAGTGTGACTGGTATCCCATGCACTGGGGAACAATGTCATCATCATTTTGATGACCTTTGCCAGAGGAAATGGGATACCCTTGATGGCTGGATCAGGAAGTGTCAGGCAGGGAGCATCCCAGACATGTGCATGTATGTTTTTCATGTATTTTTTGTAAATACTCAAGCTGAATATGGTAAAAACTAGTATTCATAATGCTTTTTTCTTTTTCCCTTTTCCACAGCTGCAGAAGAGAGGGCTTCAAATGTGAGATTCCATGCAAGGCGATTGACCAGGATGTGAAAAGCATGTAATAAGCAAGCATAATTATGTAAAGTATTATTATTGCAGCCTTAACAGTGATCAACATATTAGTTGTTATGTCATACAGTTGTATAAATTTGGGAGTGCATATCTGAACTGTAAAAGCAAGTATGCATGCATTACTCTGTAGCATAGCTCTCAACCATATTTATTTCTGTTGAATACACAGATTTAAGAATTACTGTTTTGGTCTGTTCAGTATAAGATTCATGGTTATATGGCAAATAATTTATAGTGAAGTTAATAAATAAGGAGTGTCAAAATGTATATTAACACAAATCCTATGCAACTATCCATGTGTGTAAGACAATATTTGAAATATGTTCCTAGTTATGGGTCATTGTACACCTATTCATTTATGATATATCAAGAGATCCTGCTCTAAAAGGCGGACAGGTATGGTCTGTAACACAAAGCAACACTTGCATATTCTCAGATAACAGTGAACATGAATTTATAAAGTGTAAAATGAAAGAGTGCGTGCATTATGTTGTATTCTAAAGGAAAAGTACGGTATTACAGAAGTCACTGCTTCTGGGTTCTAATACCACACTCCCCAAATTTTAAACTCAGCTGATTACAAAACTATTTTAGCTTGTCATCAGTAAAAAATACAGTACTGTTACATAATCGTCATTATAACATTTGAAGTGCAGACCTCTAGACCTGTGGCTTGAATGGCCTGCTGTCAGGTATAATCACTGTACATGTATTCCAAGTAATAAAGAACATTTTTAGCAGTTGGTATTATTAAAAGTAGAATGTAACAGAATAGAATAAATTAATTGTAGAAAGCTTTGTATATTATCTGTGAATTACTGATGTTCTCATTTTTTTCTCTCACCACACCCCTTCTCTTCTTTATTTTTTATGGATTTCTTATTTTTTATTATTTTTATTCTTATTGTTATTATTATATTATTTATATAATCATATTTTTATTATTATATTATTTGATATTACTTCTTATGTTTTGTTTATTATGCATACTTTTATATTGCTTTATTTTTGAATATTTTTTTTGTTTTTATTTGTCATTGTGTTTGTAATTATAATATTTAAAACTTTTTATAATGATTTAATATTGTTTCTTCATTTTTTAGTATTTTCATTTAATTTACTTTATGTTTTATTTCATTTTTGGTTTGAATTTGATTTATGTTATTACTACAGCACAACAAAGTGTTTGAATTACATTGTTACTGTGCCTGACATCCACGGGATCTCAATACCACACCCACCCCAACCAAGGTGTTCGCCCCCTTTTGTTTTCTTCATCAACCCAGTCTCTTGTCTTGTATGTCTTGTCTGTCTGCTAATGCTTCCTCGTCCTTTCCAACTTGCCTGTCCCAGACTTGCCTATGTCCCTTCCCCAATATTCTACTGTCTCCTTAAAAAACAAGGGCACCTGTCCCAAAAAGAATTTCATCCCATACATAGCTCTCCATTTCACATGTGTCTACTTGACATACTTAATTTGGTCCAATTGGCTTCACTTTGCAAGTATGTCATTGTCACCCTTCTCTCTGGAGGTGGCAGTCCAAATTCAGCTAAGAATCTGTACATGTGCCCAGTTATTACTGTTGAAGAAATGGATAGCTATAGTTATTACCTACACCCTTCCTGCACATTTCTGCCTTTCTTTCACTTTGTTTTTCCTGCTGCTTGTTCCCTATTTCACTTCTTTCCAGTCTTTCCCATTTCTTTTAAGAATTATTGCATGATGGTGCTCCGGCAAGCAGCAGAGTGCAGCTTTGCCTAATTAAAGTAAGCCATGTAAAAATTTTCTCTGTTTCATATTTTCATCCCTGTTGTCATGAAACATACAGAGAATTTTAATTACTGCTAGTTACACTTAATTTCTATAATCTGCAATGTCAGAACAATATGAGAAATGTTACCATATCCTGTACTTGAACCCAGGGTCATCTGCACTCCAATCCAGTACCTAACACATGTCACCACAGCAGTAGCTACGTAAAATTCCATAACTTGAAGGTATTAGCAGAGCACAGCCCTGCTTACCATATTTGCATGATGCCCAATGGTGCTCAGCAATATTAATTGAATGCATGCAGTTTTTTATTTTTTGGATGTCTAGTTCTTGTCTAATCCATGGGTAGTCTAGTCGCGCAAACAAGGTATGCATTATCAAAACAGTTTGTGGCAAGCAGTCCATTACACAAACATGCAAAATATACAAAAAAAACAAAAGTGACCAGAAACACTCCCCTGAAGTTATTGACATCCATTGGAAACATAAGCACCATGTAGTAGCCTACACGAAGTAAACATCCCCACACATTAACTGTTTTTTGTGATTAAACAAATCCACTGATTTTTGCACTCATTTGTAGAACAACCATGCTGACAGCTATGTAAGCTGGGCAACAGGCCAGAAGCATGATTTTAAAGACACAGGGGAGGTTATTACTTTACCTAATGTGACAGTACATTATACTCCTCTTTTACTTGACTTTTATCGTAATCATAGTTAAAACCTTTTGTGGGAAGTGATGCACTGCACAAACATGAGGTAAAAAAAATTTAAATTTATAGTAATCTGACACACTCCCCCTGATGCTTTTGGACATCCACAGTGCATACATCACCCATTATTTGTTACCTTTTCATGGAATTCTGTCCATATTTCTGGACTTTTAGATACCCTTGCTTCCTTGTAGACTCCTGTAGGTGAAAAATGTCTGCATACACTACCAACACGGACACAGAGTCTGAACAGTTGTATTTAAGGTTGTTGGATTGCTCCACTGTGTTGTTTCACTTCATTAGCACAAATTTCAGCTACTTTTGCTGAAATTTGCATTCTATGAAAGTTTCTGTAATTGTGTGTGAGTGAGCATGATTGTGCACCACTACACAGACTTTATTGAATCTAAAACTTGCTGTGCCCATGTTCATAATTACACCACGATGCACACACAGAAAAAATCACCATGTAAGCTTTAATGAATTCCCCCCAGTATCACTTCACACAAAATCCTAAAACTAATGAACATCTTCTGTTAGTCTAGTCTAGTCTTTAGAAAGAACAAGTTAAGTAACATCAGAATCAAAAGTCAGTCAAAATAATCTGGCAACACAAACAGCTATAAAATGCACAATGGTACCTCCTATACTGAGGCAACAGATATTGCCAACATACTGTCCGACAGATTCAGTGCAATCTTTACTCCTCTCTCCCCCCTCTAACGGACCAATCACAATACCGGAAGAATGCCAGGCACCCAGCATTACTGCAGCACAGGTTAAAGCTGCATTGTCCAAGACCAAGAATACAGCTTCCATAGGACTCGACAATATCCCTGGATGTGTTATACATTAATTAAAAAGTGAACTGGCACCACATCTGTGTGCCCTGTTAAATCACAGCCTCTCCTCAGGCTTTATCCCTACCGAATGGTGCACTGTTACAGTCATCCCTCTCCATAAAGGGGGACTGACTACAGACCCCTGGAATTATTGCCCCAGTAGCCTGAAGAGTCTGATATTTAAGGCTATGGTGCGCATCATCATGGACCTAATTAATAAGGATATAGGGAATCTCCATACTTTAGATTCCACTCAGTCTGGTTTTGTGAAAGGTAGATCATTCCTGCTCAACCTGGTTGACTTCTTTGAGGCAGTCACCAGAGCTGTGGATGAGGGCAAGGCAGTTCATACAGCCTACCTCTATCTGGCCAAGGCCTTTGATACCATTCACCACTCAGGGATTATTGATAAACTCACAAAACTAGGCATCAACCCCTATATCACTAGGTGGGTTGCAAATTGGCTCACAGATAGAACCCACAGTGTGAAAGTAGCAGACTCTAAGTCAGACTGCCAATCAGTCATGAGTGGAGTCCCACAGGGGTCAGTCCTGGGTCCTCTCCTGTTTGGCATCTACTTCTCAGAAGTCCAGGGCAACACAGAGGGACTCTGTCTGACCAGGTTTGCAGATGACTGCAAGCTGGCAGCCATTATTAACTCCCCAAGTGATGTAGACATCCCACTGAAAGGCCTCACTGAGACCAGTGACTGGTGTCGAAATCATGGCCTTAAGCTTAATGCCAAAAAATGTGTTGTCATCCCCTTTGGAAAAAGACTTAGTTGCCACTAATTACTACATTGATAGGAGCCCACTGAACACTGAAGGCATTATGAATGATCTGGGGACACAGGTTGACAGCAACCTCTCCTTCCACCACCACATTGCCACTGGGGTCAAAAAATCCTTCCATGTGGCACATCTCATTACCAAGGGTTTTGCATTCAGGAAGAAAGAGGTCATCATCTCTCTCTACTCTTCCCTCATTAGGCCAATCAATGAGTATAATGCCCCATTTGCATGTACCTCACTAGACACATGCAACAGATGGAAAGGCCACAATAGTACCTCACAAAGACGATCCTAGGCCTTAAACACATGTCCTACATGAACAGACTCAAAACCCCCAGCTATTCTCCATCTCATATCATCTACTAAGAGGCGATCTCTGCTTGACTTACAAAGCCATGTCTGACCCAGCTCTGTTAGAAATGCTACATCTAAAGAAATCTCTATCCCTCTGCACCACATGCTCCAGAGACCTCACCCTCATTACTACAAAAAAAACAGAACATGCTGGAGGGACAGGTTCATAACCCAGAGACTGCCCATGCTCTGGAACAGACTTCCCATACATGTCAAGCAGAGCACCTCACTGGCCCTCTTCAAGAGAAATCTTGTTGAGTGGATGGGAAATAGAAAGTTCACCTTGGGGATCACTCCAGTGGCTCTACTTGATAGAGGCACTGGGAACTAACGTCGGGTGGCACGATGCCAGAGCACTTCTATGGGCTAGGCTTGTAAAGGCTCCAGGGCCATTAACCTAGTACACATCTATAAACCTATGAATTGAAACACACACACACACACACACACACACACACACACACACACACATATATATATATATATATATATATATATATATATATATATATATATAGATATAGATATAGCTATATGGTTTCCCTTCAAAACATCTAATTCTCATAGCATCGAAATTCAAAACACTGAGACCATAACAGGTCTATATTACCATGTTGACAGGGCTGCTCATTGAACACTTGTACGTAGACACATGTACACCAAAATACCTAAATGTCAAACGGCCATAAAAGCGAAAAAAAATGCAGGTCCATTGTTGGGAATTTGCTGTTTCCTCCACTGTAGTGCAATCTCAGAGTTTCTATAGTTAAGTAGGGGTGTGTGAGGGCACAGCCCCCCGCATTGTGGGGTGTGGGGGGGGTGAAGCCTCCCATCTTCATTGTGTCTGTCGGTTTGTTTTTTGTTGGTCCAGTGATTTTCTTCCCTTGGGAAAAATTGTTTTTGTGGCCGTTCTGCATTTTGGTATTTCGGTGCACATGTGTTGACGTAAGGGTGTTTGATGAACAACCCTGTTGACATGGTAATATAGATCCGACCATAATATCAAAAACCAAAAACACTGAAAACTCATAACATCAAATTTCATACCACTGAAAATGTATAACATCAAGTAGTGTATCATCAAACATGCAAGTGTTATAGTTTAATCTGTTAATCTTGTGGTATCACTATAAGATGTTGTAGTTTTTATTTATAAAGTTATTATTTATATAGTGTAGTAATTTATACTGGTTATATAGCGTTTATTTTGCCAATCTGTATGTGTTTTTAGGCCATAGAGGTAAGCGATTTAGACTTTATGTGTACATTCTGTATGGTGATCACAATACAGTGGGGTTAAGAAATGAACTTTTTTCTACTGTAGTGCAATCTCAGAGTTGGTATATTTAATTTACAGGGGATATGGGGGGGCAGATCCCCCCAGATGGAGGAGGGGTGAAGGTAGGCTTGCCCCCCTGCAGAAATACAGTAAAAAGTGTGTTTGTTAGTTTGGTGTTGGTATAGGTGGAGGGGATGTTATTTACATATACCTTGCAGTTTTTGATGTTGTGATGCAAAGTTTCAGTGTTCTGAGGTTTCGGTGTTATGAGTTTTTAGTGTTTTGGATTTTCAATGTTATGGTCTCAGTGTTTTGTGATTCGATATTATGGGAATTAGATGTTTTGAAGTAGAACTCTCTCTCTCTCTCTCTCTCTATATATATATATATATATATATATATATATATATATATATATATATATATTTTAATATATATATTAATTACTTTATTGATTAACATATATAAACACATTACGCAAGTCATTTTAAAAAAAACATTCAAAAGTATTTCAATATAAAGCCTCTTAGTATGGAAAGCTTTGTGCTACTTTCTATGTTTTTTTATTACTGTTGGTAAATTACTCTCCATGGAAGCACCACCAATGATGCAAGTAAGTCTAATCTGTTTGCAGTCACCCTTGTGACACTCTGAAAAAATGCTCCACCAGAGGGCTTTTTGGGTGCTTATTTTCTTATTTCCAAAAAGTGCTCAGGTACCCTTAAATGACTCTGCCTAGTGGTCTATCCTATATACATATGGGGAAGAGCAGGGGACTCACACTGAGTTACGGCAGTACTTGAACCTGTGGCCTGAACTTTTTTAACATTATTTTCCTGCTCAGAATCACAAATGATAAAGCACACTTACAGACCAGTCCTGCCACATAAAACATTCACACTTCTCCTATTTGTCACTGAACATTTAGCCTTATTAAATAGTCAAAAGAGTTATAACTTTTTCTATGAAATATTAACTCTATATGACAATCATATCTTGCTTAAAGCAAGACCAATATTTTTGAACAATATTTTAATATTTTTCTCATTTATGAGGCATCGGTAGTAACAAAATATATACTTTCCAATATTTATTATCCTCCTGACCCATTTTCTTCCTGAACCGTGAGCCCAAAACTTAACTTTGGTATGCCTTTATCTTTGCTTTGAGTGGTATATCCTCTCATTAAATATCTGTTTCTCATATAGGAAATTGCTTCCTCAAGAGTTTTCTTGGTGCTACAAAGCCCATGGGACCTCAGTTAAATGTAGTGACACCTTTAAATGTTTATGGTTAAAATTATTACAGTGCAATAGTATACTTCTGTAGAATTCAGGAAGGATTTCTCTCCTCAATATGTAATTCTTCATATAAAAAAAAAAATACCTTCTCACTGCTTACTAACTCAACAAACTGCAGATTATTACTCTTATATCCTTTAGAAACTGCATAATACAGGAATAACTGATGATGTGGGTGTGTTATATTGAAGATGTGTCCACAGTTGATGTAGTTTAATCACAAGACTTCCCTCTTGATTAAACAAAGACAACCGTGGGTAAATCTTCAATATACCACACCCACGTAGTCAGTTATTGCTATTATACAATGACACTATTTAAGAAAAAAATGACTTACTTTTCTTAAATAATGTCTTTGTTTGATAGCTCTGTGGTGTTTGTTTGCTTTCCTCAGATATCCTGGTGCTTTTTTTGATGTATTGCACATGTGTATGTGACTTTCGTTCCCACGCTTATGCAGTATATCAGTGCTGTCTGAGAGCTGCTGTGTATAAGAAGCAATGGAGAAAAGGAGATCCCAAAAAAAAAAAAATACCGGCAGACCTTGAACATAAGGGAGAGAAAGGACATAGAGAATAAAAGGATAACCAGGTACGTCTCTAGTTTTGCATAACGTACCTGATTATCCTTTTATTTTTGTCTGTCCCATCTCTGTCATTGGTTTCAAGTCTCTGGTTTTCTAAGTTTATTATTATTTTTATTTTTAAGTGTAAGAAAAGTGAATTTTTTTATGGCATATATTAATGGAAGGAAGTCCAGGCAAATGGACCTTTTTCCATTGGTATATGCTCAGATTTACAATGGGTACACTGGTTGGGCTGACCAATCAGCATGCTACTTTTGGAATGTTAATGGACAGTCATTGTATAATATCTTATTAATTTCCTTGATAAATGAAAAATGGTTCACCAATAAAGCATCTATACAGATTCATTTTATTTAAAAGAATGAGTGCAGGTAAAATTATATATTCTTTCTAGGCATCTTACCATCAGATTCGCATTGTTAGGACAACATTTGCTCCTAACTGCTGTACTACAAGTGCCACTTGTCACAAACTTAACAACATTCTTGTAAAGTCGACTTCTAAAACCATAATTAAACATTCTGTTTGCTTGGAACTATACACATAAAAATCTTGGTGCTTCCAGACCCAAATCATTACTTATTGCTGTGTATAGGCTCTTAATGTCCACCATTGATGTGTTTCATGGATTTGGTTCAGAAAAATAAATATCTAGTAAAAATCTTTCACTGAGCTCACACAGTAAATCAGACAGGGGCATGGGTACTCATATTTATACTTCATTGGGAAACTTGTCATCCTATCCACAAAAAATAGGGATGATTATGCTCAGACCTGGAGTGCATGATAGGATGAGTGCTTGACTAAACTTGACTGTACAAAAGGACTTCGATATTACTGTGAAAATAAGTTCACCAACACAATTATGAATGAGGGGGAAGTCCATTACATGGATCCCATTCCGAAGCTTGACTCATCAGAAAGTCAAAGTTCATATGGTCTACACCATATAATCGACATTCTGAAAAGCTGTCCCCCATACACCTGAATATTATATATACCAACTCTGAGATCGCACTAGAGTGGGGAAAAGGGCAAATTCCCTGGTCCCCTCTGTAGTGTAACCTCCATTCAAAAGCTTTGACATTTCAGAAAGCTGATCATATGGTCTTGACCATATGAGGTTAGGCTTTCTTTTTTTTTAAACATTTTTTATTGATTTTCATGAAATATAATAATACAATAAATATGATATATAAATATGCACAATATATGTCTTAAAAACATCATAACATGGGACAATAACTATTTACAATGTCCATAACAGATATAATGTCATTGCTGTGATTACATTTTATCTAGTAGTTTTTTAAACTTCAACCAAGTTAATTCCTTATGTGTTATCTTAGTAGTTCTTTCTGAAATAGTTTGCAACTCCCTATTACATATAAGTTTAGCTAATAGTAAAAAATCTGTAAATGAAAGGATTTTTTTACACTTCCAATTTGATGTAATGATTTTTCTTGCAATTGCAAGCAAGGACCAAAGAAGGTGCACCTGTATTTTGGGGATATGTGTTGGTATCGGTGCATTGAACAGTAATAATAAGTCAGATACTTCACACTTGTCCAACCACAATGCTTTTATGAAATTTCTGAACTCTATCCAGAATGGAGTTACTATTTTACGTGTAAGAAACATGTGTACTCAATCTGCAAAAAGTATTTCCTCATGTCTCCAACATTTGTTAAGATTATTTTTTAATATCAAGTCCATCTTATGTAAGGTAATAAAGCTCCTATGGATGTATATCCAAGTGAAGATTTTCCAAGAAGGAGATGACATTGTGCTACTAATTGATTTAAGTACTAATTCTTTATCACTATCTGAAAAAATGGATTTTTTTTTCTCTCTGTGAAACTCCATAAGGAGTCCTTTGGGATTTGCATTTTGGTTATTAAACATTTATATATACTTGACAATGATAGAATATTATTAATGTGCAACGTGTTTATTTCACAAAGAAGAAAAAAGTATTTTAAGTAATGGTGTTGTGCTGGTGATATGACATATTTTGAATTCATTAACTATCTATTCTCTAAATATTTGTATGCTCAACCAATTGTTGTGCTTTATGTTATACTTGGCCATAAGAAAACATGGTTCATGGATGTTATTATTGCAGAAAAACTGGTGCCAGAAAACTAAGCCATTTTCTTCCATTACTTTGATTTTAGATACTTTGAAAGAGTCCAGACATGTCTTCGTGTATGCTACGGGAAATATTAAAAATATTAAGCGTTTTTGTCATATGATTTTTGTTTATTATCTTTTTAAAATTATTTAATATATAATTAGTAAAAAGATATATTTTTTATTCTTATTGATATTGTAGAAATGTTCTTTGACAATAAGGAAGATTTTTTTATTTCCTGAGAACATATTATTGCCAATATTTGTGTCTATGTCAGAAATAAGATACTTACATAGAGATTTTTCCAATTAGAACTATAGTTGGAGTTTAACCATTGGCTCATTACATTAAGGTATGGTCAATTCCGCATAAAGTTCTAAATTTGGGAATGCTATTCCCCCATCATTCCAGCTTCTGTAGTGCCAAGCATGGCTGATTCCTGGCTTTTGAGAAACCATAGGACATTTATTAAAATAGAATTTAGTTGCTCCATTATCTTTTTGGATGGGGAGGCAATTAAAGTTTGAAAGTAGAGCAAATTTTTGGTAATATGATAATTGTTATTAATGTCAGTCTTTCTTCTATTGTTAAATACATTTTATTCCATCTATTTAAAAATTTCTTAACTGTGGATAATAGGTATTTGTAATTTGTTTTTAAAGTATTATTCCAGTTTGACTTTATGTATATTCCTAAGTACTTAATGGTGTCATTTGCCCAGTTAAAACTGTTGTGTTTTCTTAGTAAAGTGTTTACTTTTTTATTTATTAATAATGTTTCTGTTTTGGTGTGATTAAAGTTTAGACCTGAAACCTCTTCAAAAACTTGCAGGGATTTTATTATATGAGGTTCGACTTTCTGAGGAAGTGAGCTTCTGAATGGGAACTGTTATCCTTAACAGGGCTGCAAAGATGACACAGCCTGTCCTAGCAGGCAGTGGGCATGGCTTTGAAGATCATTGTGGACTCAGTTTACACACATAAACTCACTCACATACTACATGTACCTATAGGCATTATGGAAGATCACTGGTTAACCTTCATGTGTTTGGGAGACCAGAGGAAAAGAGATCACCTAAAGAAAACCTACTCAAAGGCAGAGGTGATATACAATCTCCACACAGAAGATACCCCAGTCAAGAATTGAGTTGAGTAGCTTCTTACTTTGATGCAGCAACACTACCTGTGATATTCTGTCACCTGAAGGTGGCAGGATGGATATTTTATTTTATTTTGCATTTGTTTACCAGGGTAGTATATTTATGCAAAGAGAGTTTAACAGCAAACCTACTCTTGAAATATTAGAACAGGGTAAACACATAACACTAAAATACAAAAAGATAACTCACATGCTTCTCAATCTCTTAGTGCCAGAAATCTGGACAAAGCCTGACATAATGGGGAACAAATACCCAAAAATAGGGACACATTTTAAACATTGATCTTATAAACTTACAAAGTTGCTAGAATAACAGGATTTGTGGTAGCATGCATTTTCTGAAGGATATGAAGTCAAAACTCAAATGCATGTCATTATTTAGTGACTTTAATCCTTAGATCATCTCAATGTTTTGTCAAAAAAAAAACACAATTTTTATGAGGAACAGACCAAAAGTTAGAGACAAAAATCTGAGCATTCTGCAAAAATCTATAGAGTTGAGAGGTATGACTCACTTTGTGCTTTCTTTATTCAGAATCTTTATTTTCTAACATGCACATTGACATATGCCTTTTTAGGTTATTGCCACACATACAAATACAATTCCCATTTTATAGAAAATTCTGTAAGCAATGAATACTTTGATTAATTCTATGGAAAGAATCAGTGAAGTATCATCAGAATCATTTCTTGTTAAAAACAACATCAACTCATAATAACATGGGAAAGCAAACAGTTATAACTATTTAAAACCCACTTTTTATTTACTTGAATGACATTGATGAACATTTTATGCAGCTCTTTCTAAAAAAGCACACAAGTTTTGCACTTTAATATAAATTTTCATTCTAAAACTGCAGCAGTGTTTTTTCATTACTGTTTACAAATTACTTTCTATCCAAGCATCTACTGTAACAACAAATCATAGCTGTTTGCAGTCAGTCTTGTGACACTTTAGAAAATACTCCACCAGAGGGCTTTTCATTTGCTTCTTTTCCTATTTCCTAAAAGTGCTCAGGTACCTTTAAAAGACTCTACCTACTGGTCTATCATGTATAGTTATGGGAAGGCACTTAGATGTTTCTTAAACATTTTACAACTCTGAGTTACAGGTAGTGAACCTGCAACCTAAACTTTTTTTTCTCATTTCTCCTGCTCAGAAGCACAAATGATAAACTCACTCAAACAAGAGTCCTGGCATGTGAATTGTCACTTTCCTTTCATTGGCACTATATAGTCTGTAAGATTATGATTGTTTCTGTATGCAGTGCTAAACATCTATGAGAAAATATGTTCAAGCAGCATATTTTGCTTGAATGAATCCCAATATTTTTGAACAATAGTCACATTTGTTTTTAGCACTCTGCTGTGACTGATCCCTGAAGACCAGGGATGTGCAGGTTATATAGTCCACTGGTATAGAGGGCATTGCCTGAGTGAAGCATGCACTATTTTTGGACATGGCAGGAAAGGAAGCCACCAGTTACTCATGTCAGTGCAGGGTATAGGACATATCTCTCAACCTCTTAGTTCAAGAAATTTGGACAAAGCTTAAAATAATGGGGGGACAAAGGCCCAAAAATAGGGACAGATTTTAAATATTGCTCTAATAAAGTTAGAAAATTGCTAGAATAAAAGGTTTTGTGTTAGCATGCATTTTTTGAAGGATATGAAGACTAAAACATAAAATGTATGTCATTATTTACAGATGTTAATCCTAAGCGATGTGCCAGAAAACTGCACATTTTTTTGAGCAATACACCAAAAATGATGCAAAAAATCTAGAGATGCTACAAAAATCTGGACAGTGCAGAGGTATGGTATAGGGGGATACCAATCACTAACATGCTGGGGGGAGTATTCAGTAACAGAAAGTGTAGGGTGTGGTGGGAAGATATCAATGACAGACTGCATGTTGGTGGAACTGGGAACTCCCATTGCTGACAAGTAGAAACTCCATTCACTACCTGCTGATGAGATTTAGGTGTGACCAGAGTGCAAGTGTGCCATACTGGCTGCAATACTGCTGTCCTGAAGATAAGATGGACACTCCACACAACGCAGTGCACCTGAATTATGGACCAGCATTATTTTCTGCATGTCAATGTTTCTTACATATCCTTATTCCAGCAGTAACAGAAGTCTATCAAATCTAAAGGAGGGGATTCATAAACTGTGATTCATTATGCACAGGGCTTTCACCTAGCACATGCTTTATGTGATGGCTAAAATAATCTCTAAAGTTCTAGCATACGTTTTCTTATTGCTGTAATATTCTTCTGTTGTGATTCAACTTATGTTTCTCTTATTCTTAACTACATTCTTCTTTAACTATATTCCTTCCCAAAGACATAATTCTGTTATGTGACATCACTGGCCTTTTTATTTTGAGAGTAACTTTGATGTCACAAGTACTATACAATGACCTGAAGTGCCACCTTCCTAGCATAGGAGAAGTGCATCTGTATACCCTACCAGAAACCTGAGATGAAGTAGCAGCCTGAGTGATAGAAAACCATCAAGGGAGAGGGGAATGATACTGTGATGGCTGTGTGTGATGCCTGAGGGAGGGACAGGGAAAGGACCTGAAGGGGCAGTTTGGTCTTCTTTTATTTATTAAGTAAATAAATGGGGGGGAGGCTTACGAATGGCAGCACACTTGTATAAGCAAGCAGAAAGCCTCTCAGAATGTATTACTACAACATTGCTGAGGGGTTCGTGAGGAAGAAAGGTGCTTAGTTATAAATGAACCTGGCTACAGTACGGTTATTAGTTATAGCCACTTCCCCTTCCCCTACTTGGTGCTGACATAACCACATACCAACAGCAAGAGTGGGTTTCTTCTCTAAGATGGGGGGACCAGCAAACAAAGGGACATGCTTGTGTTCACCCCCCCAAGTATGATAACTGAGGGGGAAAAGTGATGTGGAGTGTGGGTTAGGGTACTGATGTAATATATGGACAACATAAAAAAACACAAGAAGAAACCAAAAGAAATATGAGAGATTTTGTCTTAATGTGGACTACCACAGTAGTGAAAGCTAGTAAGATAAATTTAGCTCTAAATAGCTAATGCAAGCCAACATATCATTGAGTGCAACATTTTAGTTAAATTGTACAGAAGGCATTGGTTGTTCATTCAGTATTTCGAGGTTGGCTTTCTTACAAATATTTTCTGAGTGATGTGTAACCACAATGAGGCAGAGTCTTCATTTTGTAAATATGCCCTTGGATCTTTCACTGTCAGGCACAAGATCCTAAAATCAGTTTCTGAATGCAGAAAGTCACTCCAGAATGGATATCACCGCCCTCTTTGATGAAAACACTTTTGCTTTGCTTGATCTGTAGAAAAGTGAGAAGAAGTAATTAGTGATAGCAATAGTCTGCCTTGATCACATCTAAGTAAATGTATTGGAATATATTGCTTGATATCAAAGGCTGAAACAATACTAATTTCACAAACTGTATTTATAGTTTGACTTAGGAATGGGGTCCATTCCTGTCATAGTATTAGAAACCCAAAAATCTTGTAGAAATTAAACCAAGAATATTATTCCTTTATATCACATTAGCAATCAGTTACCAGTCTGATCTATGGTGACTGCTTCTTTAAATTAAAGGCTGAGCCATATTGACATAAAGGCACTTGAAATATTTGGAACCCCATATACCATATAGTTTATATTATAATGTATACGAGTCTATAGATATGTAGAAATGTTGTACAACCAGTACAGTATAATACTAATGCAGCCTTCATATGATTTCTCTCTTATGTTTGACATGTTTTCAGGAAAAACTTGTCCAAATTCACTGATGCATGTTAAAGGCAAAAGGCAATGTAAAAATGGTGTCTTCATGGTTAAACTATTTAAAAAAATGGGTTCAACACCTTTTAAAATATTATTTTGATAATAATAGAGTCAACTCAGTTATCAGGGATCTCCGTACATATGTAGACAGTGGTAAGGAAATGCTTTTATGCTCAGCAACTTATTAGTAAGGTCATGGCATCTATGTCTAAAAAGGTCATTATTCCACTGTACTCTGCCTTTATCAGATCAATCATAGAGTACAATGCTGCCTTCGGTATGTACCTGACCAGGCATATGCAGCAACTAGAGCTACCTCAGTGATTCCTTACCAAAAGAATACAAGATATAACAAACATGCCTTATGTGGAGCACGTTAAAACCCTTTCCCTCTAACCAGTCTCATATAGATTGCTGAGGGGTGATCTATGCCTGGCTCACAAGACGTCAACAAACCCCACACTTATGAATCTTCTACATATTCGTAAGTCAAATAATACCAGAAATGCAAGGTCTAAGGACCTGCATTTTGCTTGAATTTTGCTTGAATTTTGTCTGTGACTTAAACAGAACAAGCTGGAGAGACAGATATGTGTCTCAGAGACCCCCCCCATGGAATAGGCTTATCATCCATGCGACGCTGAGTTCGTCCATTACCAGTTTAAGCACAACCTAGACTAGTGGATGGAAGTAGGAAATTTATAGTGGACGTGATACCCATGTCCCTTATGAACAGAAATACATACCGCTCACCTGTCCAGATTTTTGTAAAATGTCCAGATTTTTGCCTCATATTTTTACTCTTTTCTTCATAAAAGTTGTCGTTTTCTGGCAAGTTACTGAGGATTGAAGTCACTGAATAATGACATACATTTGAGGTTCATATTTCATATCCTTCAGAAAATACATGCTAACACAAATCCTGTTACTCTAGCAACTTTCTAAGTTTATAAGAGCAATACTTAAAATGTGTCTCTATTTTTGGGCCTTTATCCCCCAATTAATTTAGGCTTTGTCCAGATTTCTTGCACTAAGAGACTGACAGGTATGCAGAGGTAGCTTACAAATGCCTGCCCCCCAATGTCCTATTTGGATACAGGACATCATTATTGTTTTGGAAAACTTAGCTAGGTTAGAAATCAGGACAAGGAGAAGTTCTGTATGATTGCAAGTAGAAAACATTATTACACTTTAAAAGAATTTTATGAATATTGGCTGCATGTGTATTCCCTGACTAAAAGATGTTATATTGATTGTATAAGTGAATTCTGTATTACAGTATTTTGTTGTAGACATGAACACTTACTGCTGAGTATAAAATAGATCTTCAGTTTATGTATAAAGATTTTACCCTGGGATTCAGAAAATTTCTGTGCAAATATACTCATTTTCCAAAGTAGGTTGGTCACTTAGCACAATGGAGGCAAATTCCATTTGCTAGACAAGATAAAACTGCAATGAGAAGCACTTTCATTGTTCATAGGTTCATAGTGTCATAGGTACTTACCTGGCTGTTGATTTGTGAGGATCTCAAAAAGCCTAGCCTTACATTCTCATGGTAGTTTTTAGCCCTTATAGTCTGTGCAAAAATAACCCAGAGATAGGTAGAACAAGGCTATGCAGGGACATTTATATGTTGCCCCATTCATGATGAGCAATGGTTCCATCATAGTGGAAAAGAGGGTTAAAGCCTTCACTATGGCCACGTGACCCATGTTCGATTACTGGCTTGAGTGTCTGAGCTGCTAGCAGGGAGAGATGCACATGCCCATATGTGGGCATTCCATGCAATGACTAATAGCCTGAAGGCATCACAGTGAGGGAGCACGGTCCAAGCATGGAAAATGGTGATAAACTTAGCTGAGCTGTTGAAGAGGTTGTGTAATACACCATACATTCCTATAGCACACCTGACTCTCATACATAACCATGGAACCACAAAAGTTGGGGGAGGGGATTATGGAGCAGGTCATTACACAATACTCCCAGCTGAAGGTAAAGGCAAGACCCACAGGTTGTCCTAGGTTCTAATCTGGGTCCAGCTTGTATCAGAGGAGGTCTCAGCGTAAAATGAAACCTGAAGACCTGACAATGGCTGTGGGGCACTGGGTAGATACTGTAGGATGAAGCAAAGGAGCAAAAAGTGCCCAATAATCCATGTGTGACAAGGCTGCTAAATGAGGGGTGCATTTCCCTTCCTTTTGTCCAAATTACATCTGAACATATTAAGAGAAGTACGTTGCTTAATGTGGAAGATGGTTCTACAGAACAGAATTCACTGATACATACCTTCCCCTCCAGCATGTTCTACTTATGTTGAAGAAGAGACTAAGACCCCTCGAGCAGGTGCTTATGCCACCACTGGACTTGTAAATGTAGAATAGATCTGACTGGACAGCGTCTGCTGAGGCACTATACACAACGCAGAGGCCATCTCTCAGTAGCCTATGTGATACCAAGAAGAGGTACAAGGTTTTGAGATGTTCCACATAGTTTTCATGATTTAGGTTCTTGATTTTCATAATGAGGAAGCATCGTGGTCATTCCAGTTGTGACAAGTGTTTGGACAAGTATATACTAAAAGGGGCATTTGACTTAATGATCAGCCTAACGAATGTCAAGTAGAGTGGAATAACTACAACCCTGGGCCTGTATGTTGTACATTTAGATATAAGCTCCAGAATGAAAAAGAAAAGTCTTACATTAGTGGATACATGGTGATCAAAGGACAATTCATAGTTGGCATAGATTCCCAGATCCATCACTACCATTTCAGCTTTCAGGGGTGTGTTGTTAATGTGATAGTTACAAGGGGAGTCATGCTTTCCAAAGGATACAAGTATATATATTCCTTAGCATTTCATTTTAGACCATGTTTTTGACACCATCTATTTGTTTAGGACAGAGCCTCTTAAAGGATTATGGTGTCCTCTACAAACTTGATCAGCTAAAAAAAACCTTACATTATCTGCTTATTATCATCTCTGAACAGAACACTGTATTGACAAACATGACCACACCCAACCAGCCCTTACAAACTGTTAGCAAAGGCATCTCGCACAAGCATGTACATTCAGACACTCGGGCATCATACACAGGGAGAAAAACAAACACACACAGAAACACACACGTGGGTATGCAGACACACACACACACACACACACACACACACACACACACACACACACACACACACACACACTTGCCTTCCCTTAACTTCTGTACGATGACATACTCCCACGGCTTCACTGGACTTACCTGTATCATGAGTTCTCCCATAGCAGTGGATGAGTGATTGCTGTCTTTTGATAGCTTTCACTTTTCCCTCATAGTGTAAAATTTTATCCAGTCAAGAAATTCTCTGAATCTCTCAGCCAGGACCAGCAAAGCATTTCCAGGGTAGATCACATGACTAATTAGAATTTGCCACTCACCTAGACTGATGCATTAGTACATTGCTTAATCCATGAGACCACTGTACAAGCTAAGAGACTTTTGAAGGGAAAATCTCAGCAGCATACTGCTCAACTTCCAAGCAGTAAGAATCATAGCACTGACTTTTGAAAATCATAGCAGTGGGTGAGAAAGAGGAGCACTTTCTTATTTTTCACACTAGAAGGCAGTTTTATACAAGACCCTACGAACAAACAACAGTAGAAGGAGCAGTGCTGTAATTTTCTGCCAACATACTCAGTTAAGTAAGGCTTTGCTTTATATAACATACAAATAATGCATTGTCAATATGTAGATCACACTTTAGATTTTGGTCCATGATAACACAAAACAATTTGGTTGTGATACCTGCTCAGTGATGGCATTACTCCTTGTGGATATTTGGAATGTGTCAATATAAGATTTTAGTGGAGTTAAGTACAAACGGGATAAGTTTTTTTTTTTTTTTTTTTTTTTGCTATTTAGCATTGCCCGGGAGTCATAAATAATTTTTAATGTTGTTAAGAGTTTGTTGGACTTTGAAGACATTTATCTGTTTTACTTAATTAAATGAAAGTGGAGTGATGGGCTGACTGTACTAAGAAGGAATTTAGTACATTTTTGTACATATCATTAATGAATGTACACACACACACACACACACACACACACACACACATATATATATATATATATATATATATATATATATATATATATGGACCCCTATCAGATGATAGAAACTTCATATGACTGAAACTCCTTTCATTGAGACCATAAGACTGAAGTTTCAAAATACTGAAAAATCACTTGACTGAAACCCATAATACTGAAATCTTACAATGCTAAATTTCAACATACTGAATTGTAAAGTGGACAATATAAAACCAGAATAGGAGGGGGGCTAGTGGGTTATATGCCCTTTTCCCCACTGTAGTGCAGTTCTGGAGTTAGTATATATAGTTAGGGGGTGTGGGAGTGAGAAGCGTAGCCCCCCACCTATTCTGGTTTTATATCATCCACATTACAATTCAGTATGTTGAAATTTAGCATTGTAAGATTTCAGTATTATGGGTTTCAGTCAAGTGATTTTTCAGTATTTTGAAACTTCAGTCTTATGGTCTCACTCAAATGAGTTTCGGTCATATGAAGTTTCTATCATCTGATAGGGATCCATATATATATATATATATATATATATATATATATATATATATATATATAAATATAATCTAATTTTGCTATATAAGTGTTTCTTACAATGATGGTTGTTGCAAGTGACATAAAATAAAGACATGAATATAAGAGCACCACAGAGTTGATAAATACTCTGCTTTTTTCCTGCATTTTGTCTGTGGTGCCACTTTATAAAATACATGGCTGCCATAGAGCTGCAGAAGTGATGAAGACTACATATACCAAGTCTAACAGGTATGCCAGTCTTAGAAATAGTGTACATATAAGTAGTTGGTGAAAGAGGTGCTGGGAGCTTACCCCCTACAAAAATACAACTTTACTGGAAAACAATTTTGTTTGTCTTTCGGCTTTTCCTGGCTAGGGGTCGCCACAGCGGAACTCCGGTCCGCTAATGATTGACAGTAGGTTTTTACGGTGCCGAGTTGCCAGCTTGACACCCAACCTTCAACGAAGGCACGCCCATTCACGCATGTCTTTCGGAATGCCACTTGACCCACGGGGAGGACATGCAGACTCCACACAGAAGGCACTCCCCACACGCCGAGAATCGAATGGGAGAACCTCTTGCTGTGAGGCAACAATGCTACCATTGCACTACTGGAAAACAATAATTATTGACATTTGCTGATGTCCTTTAGTTTTGCTTTTTTTTTACTTGTAATTCCAGGACCTGCAATTACTGTCTAAGAATTACAATCTAGAGCCATATATTTAGTGGTGTTTGTTGACCCCACCCCCAAAACATCTGTAAACCATTTTGTAAAAATTCAGTCTGATAGCCACACACATTGAAAATTGATGGTTTATGAGTTTATACATAAAACGGACAGATTTTTAAGGTGACAGAGAACTGGTCAATAACAGCATTTCACAACACATAAGATTTCAATGGGTTGTATGCATGGGTTTACCAAGCACTACCTGTAAGCATCCCCATGCAAATGAGGATGGGTTTAAAATCCTATAATATTTCTATATTCTAACCAGGAGAAAGCCCCCATGCAAATGAGGATTGGTCTAACATCCTATCAAATGTCTTCATTCTGAGCAGGTGAAAGGTCAATCAGGTGCAACTGGTATGTTCCTCTGAGTACTATGCCCCTTCTGTAACAGTAGTTTTAGTAGCAACATGATCACAGAAAGTTTAGATCTAAGAAATGTATAGCCAGCATTAAGCACCTGCAGAACCCCTGACCAAGGGGAGCTCCTGATTATTTCACCTTGAATAAGGGCCCCCATGCAGCAGCTATGGGTTTTTCTGATGCCTACGTTCATTCCTCAGCACTTTATGAACATCTGCATGGCTGTGTGATGTCACTGTGCGATCTCAAACCTTTTTCTGTTTTTTTTTTTTTTTTGATTTGTCTGCAAGCTGCACTCAGTCAGGTCCACTTCAGTGAAGCAAGGGGCCTGACTGGCTGTAGTAACCGGGTAGAAAAGTGTTATTTATTTATTTTTTTACAGGGAAGTGATGAAGCAAGGACCTGATTGGTCCTTGCAAAGCACTTCCTGCATCAACTGCCTTTAAGCCTTTAAAAAGGCACATGTGTAGCAAGCATTACCTCTCTTCTTGTTTTTCAGGAAAAGAGATGCTTTGCATTGTATTGGTGACAGAGCAATCAGGGATGTGTGTTACGTGAAGATGGAGAACTGAGGACAGACAGCAGATCAAGCTTTCTAGGAGCGATCATGGCCGTTGGACAAGCAAAGGTATTTTCAACTGCCCTTGTAAGGGCAATTTCTAAAATATCTGAAAAAACTGTCCTTTTAAGGCCAATTTAAAAGGACTGAACTGGTCTGGTCTGTGTGGAGGTGAAGCAAGCAGCACATAGTCTACAATCGTGAAGAGGGAGCAGAGGATTAGTAGTAGCCTTCTATCAACTGCATAAAAGTAAGTTTTTCGGTTTATTTTTAACTTTATTTTTTCTGGGGGTGGGGTAAGGTAACCTATGGAGATGATTGCATTACTTTTTTGTGCAGAGTTCTTGTGCTACGAGGACTGGAGGGGGGGGAGGGTGAAGGGCTGTGGTTGTAATGGTTTTAATTTACTTTTGTCCAGAATTTTTAATGTCCAGATTTGATGTAGTCATTTTAGTCAGTCTTGCCCAAGAATGTTCATTCATTTATTTTTGTTTTCTCTACAATTGTGCTGAAAGATTGATAGTGGGGGGTAGTGGCTGTGAGAGTGCTGCAGCACATACGGATGTTGTTTTAATGTATACCGATACAAACCCTGTTATGCTAGTATTGTTTTGTGTATTACGGCAATGTTTACAACTATCCCTGATGCTATGCCTTTGCTCTCTAATTTTTTGCTTTGTCCAGAATTATTGTGATGAGAGGTTGGGAAGGTTCTTAGCGGCTGTGAGAATGTTGCAGAATGTGTAGATGTTTTAATTACTAATGCATATCCTGTTATGTTAGTATTGGGTATACCGGCAATGTTTATATCTATCTCTGATGTATGACTTTGTTCTATGAAAATTGTTTGCTTTGTCCATAGTTATTGTGTTGAGAGGATGAGGGTGTGAATAGGGGCTGTGAGAATGTTGCAGTGTTCAAATGTTTGCCTAGTATTTTTTTTTTTTTGTTTGTGTTTTTGTTTCTTAGATGTGGGGTCATGCAATGTATAAGCACATTGTTAATGTTACGCCTTTGTCATGTTTTTATTTTGTTTTCACTTCATCCAGAACTATTTTGCTGAGACATTGGGGGGGGGAGAATTCTGCAGAATGTACTGGTGTCTTAATGCATGTTAAAGCAAGCACTGTTTTGCTATTTAAGTTTATCATAGCAATGTTTTAAATTATCCCTGATGTTATTCCTTTGTTCTGCAGTTATTTTAGGCTGTGTTTGGAATTATGCTGCGACATTAGGAGCTTTGTAGGGCCTGTGAGAATGTTGCACAAAAGCACAATGTCCAGATGTTTATTATTTTTGGTCTGTTCTTCCACAAAAATGTGGGATCATTCATCACATGCTACTGCTAAATCTTATTATAGCATTGTTATTAGTTCATAAGCCCAGTTCTGTTTTAAATCCTTAATGTAATGCCTTTGTCTTGTGGTGGTTTTGTTTCATGCAGATTTATTATAGCAATGCTTAAAACTATCCCTTATGTTACACCTTTGTTCTGAGGTTATTTTTGGCTGTGTCTACAATTGTTAAACTGAGAAGTTAGGAGTGGGCTAGGGCTGCTAGAATGCTACAATGTTGCATAATATTTAGATGTTTGCCTGGTAATTTTAGTCTGTTTCTCATCAAAAATGAAGGTTCATGCAATGCATGCTCCTGCAAAATCTGTTCTAGCATCTTGTAGTTCCTAAGTACATTATTTTAAATTCCTAATATTAAGCTTTTGTCTAATTTTTTAGTTTATTTACTTCATCTAGAATTATTTTGCTGAGACATTGGGGTTGTGAGAATTCTGCAAAATATACTGTTTTACTGCATGGTAATGGGAACCATGCTATTCTAGTATCTTTCTAAGTTTATCATTGCAATGTTTTAAAATATTCTTGATGTTGCACATTTGTTCTGCAATTATTTTTGGCTTTGTCTACTAGAATTACTGTGATGAGAAGTCGGGGGCGGGGGGGGGAGACTGGGAGAATGTTGTAGAATGTATGCCTGATATTTTTGCTCTGTTACTCTCTCACAAAATGATTATGTAGCACAATGTTGAGGGCTGAAGCTACTAGAAAAATGGATTTGCATTCCATATCCTCCACGTAATGTCTGGTACATTGCCTGGCTTTATGCTTTTGTCCAAAGTTCTCCTGCTAAGGGGGGTTGTGGGAATGTGTGTCTCCTGATGTTTGCTTGGCACTTCTGTTATGTCCCTGATAAATGAGGTTTTCTAGCAAGTCCATGATTTTACTCAATTTGTTCTACCCATGATTTTGGTTTGTTCAAAACTGTGTGCCAAGAGACTGCGAGGTAGCAGGTAGGTATATGAAAATGTTGTATATGTTATGCAGTGCCTGTCATTGTGATACTGCATTCCTAAGTTTTGCCTGGTTTGTGATTAAAGTGGGAATAGTTTTTGGAGTGTCTTCTTTTTTGCTCCATAACTTTTTTCTTGCCTCATGATTTGGTGTGTTCCCCTTAAAATTTGTGACTTTCTATAAAATTTGTGACTTTCTATCTAACCATTTGTTCTTTCAGACTTTAGTCGCCTCTTCCAGAGAGCTTGTAATAGCAATATTTTTAGTCTTTTTGGGTCTGTTCATATGTTTGAGGGAGGGAGTTTTGTTTTAAAAGCTGAGGTTTACCTCCAGTGTTTAGTATTTAACTTAAGACTACAATTGTATTCATTTTCTTTTGGCATGCTGTACAATAGTAACTGATGTCAATGGAAGTCATTATGCAATATGTATTTTGTAATGCACTTCAGTTGTGCCTATTGCCTACATTACACTTTTTTGCCTACGGGTCACTATTACTCAGCAGTGTTTTAGCTGTGGTACAATAATAACTGTCTGGAAGTCATTATGTAATATGTATTTTTTAATGCACTTCACTTGTGCCTATTGCCTACATTACAGTTTTTTTTCTTTGCCTACTGGTCACTGTTACTCAGCAGTTTTTCGGCCTTTAATAGTAACAGATGTCAATATGTAAATTTTGTAATACATTTCAGTTGTGCCTCTTGTACAGCTTGTCCTTATGAACAGCGTTTAGCATTGGTTGCTCATTCCTTTTGTGCCTGCAGTCATACTAACATGACTTTTTGGAACCTAATCTATTTTTCTGGTTTATATGCCTGCACTGCAGTTCTTTCCCTACTGGTCCTCGCTTCTCTTCAGTTCTGCCTACAGTGCAAGATGAAATCAACTGGTCACTTCTTGCATTGCACCATGGATTGTGTAACTCTTAGGCAGGGTTGCCAGATTTCCAGACCACCAGGTAGGGACAAAAAAAAAAAGAAGGTCTCTCACGGCAAGTGAAGACCAAAAAAAAAAAAGGTCTTCGGCAACTGAAGACCAAAAAAAAAAAAAAAGTCTTTAATGCGGAACAGAGTTCCACATTAAAGAACTGAGCTCATTCAGTAGCTCTGCACTTGCACTAAACACGGAGCTTCTCGTGTTTAATGCATTGCAGTTCCGCATTCAACACAAGTAGCTCCGTGTTTAGCGATTTTTGATTGGCCCGTATACCGGCATATGGGCCAATCAAAAATCGCACACGGAGCTTCTCGTGTTTAATGCGGAACACAAGAAGCTCCATGTTTAGCAATTTTTGATTGGCCCATATGCCAGGTATACAGGACAGTCAAAAAAAAAAAAAAAAAAAACAAACAAAGCGGAGGCTGGCCGGAATTTAAACCGGCAGGGCGGGACTCGGGATCAGGCTGCTGATCTCGGGACAGTCCCGCCCAAATAGGGACGTCTGGCAACCCTGCTCTTAGGTGACTTGGGGTGGCAGCTTCAGTTTTTCCTGCTTAACCTGAATACATTTTGCAGTGATCTTTCATATCAAGATGTAAGTGCTACCTGGTTGGGGTTATTTCCTTTTATTATGACTTTTTGTAAGAGTATTTCTGTAATATGGTAGAGAATGCTTGGAAAATGATGCACAATAGTGACTTAGAGTAAGTGATTGTATTTTGTAAGCAGAGGAGGCAAGTGTCTGTGTTAAGGGAAAGGCTGTACATTTGTAGCTTGAGCTTACAGTTAAGATACTCATTTCTTACACTGGTTGGATAGCTTGGAGTTTGTATTTCACATATTGTGGTAAAGGGCACCTCAAAGTTGAGAGTTTGCCTCAGTGGGTCCATTTATGTAAATCTCATGCATAACATTCCACTGTTGTCATGAGAGTTGTTTCTGTATAATCTGGAAAATACCATCCTTAGAATGGGTTCAGAATGCTAACTTCTGTCATTATCAGTCCGGGTAGGTCAAAGAAAGGGGTGTAACATGTACCTGAAGTGTACTGCTTTTTACTAACATTATGATAAAACGACTCAATATCTGCATGTGTAGTAATTCTGCTTTACTTCCATTCCCAGTTAGTAATGACGTGTACGTATTTGTCAGGAGCAGCAAAAACAATGCTTCAGCAGCAGCGGGATAAGGATGTGAAAAGACCGGGTTCCACTAAGAAATGTTTCTGTGGGCCATCAGAGAAGCAAGATTCAGCAAATAGACTGCCTTCAGGACAACACAGTGGTTCTGCATTCCCAGCCTATCCACTGTGACCCTAGCATCCTTACCACAGAAAATGACCACTCTGCTGTGACTGCGCCACAGACTACCTCCTGTGAACCTACAGCCATTACCATGGGAGAAATTATGTCAACAAATGCAGATTCAACTTTAGAAGTGCTGCTGGATCACCAGAGTTTGATACAGAAGGAGCCCAGACTTCTGTAATTACAACTTCTAATGCAAGGAGTGTCAGGTGTATCTTTTGAGGATCTAGAAACTTTCCCAGACTTGATAAGGGATGTGTTTAGGGTAGCTGCCATTCAGCATGGACATGTGTAACTGATGTTGCCACAGGTCTCAGTCAATGAACAGAAAAGAAGATTTACGCTGGAGAACTATGTTTATATGCTGCCTAATAGTGAGAAAGCAAAACAAACTTGGTTGACATATTCAGTCTCAAAAGATGAACTGTTTTGCTTTGCATGCAAATTATTTGGACATTCTAACCATCTTCTCAAGTCAGGTGGTTACAGATTAAGGAGAGAGATGTCCAAAACTTTACACAACCATGACCGAGCACCAGAGCTTGCAGCATGCATGCTGAAGTGCAAGGACCTGGACAATAGATTAAAGAGTAGGCAGACAATGGATGATAGGAGACAAGCAGTGGATGAAAAAGAGATAACTCACTGGTGTGGCGTGTTAAAAGACATTATAGGTATTGTCCAACACCTGGCAGAATGGAACATGGCATTCCATGGTACGAGTGATGCCCTGTGCACCTATGGCAATGGCAATTTCTTAGGCCAAGTGCAGCCTTTGTCACAGTTTGATTCTATCATGGCTGAACATTTGCATTGCATTAGGAATAAAGAGGCAATGGATCATTATCTTGGGAAGGACATACAAAATGAAATTATCTAGTTGATTGCAAATGCTATTGTAGGTAAGGCAAAGAATGCTAGATACTTTTCCATGATTCTTGATTGCACGCCAGACATCAGCAATCAAGAGCAAATAACTGTAGTAGTTAGTTATGTGGACATTTCAAGGAGTGCAGCCACAGCTGAGAAACACTTTCTGGGATTTGTGCCTGTGAATGATACAACCAGAGAAGGACTTAACAGAAACACTTCTTCAGACTCTGCAAAATCATCAGCTGGACATTAACAACTGTTGATGACAAGGATATGATAATGGCAGCAACATGAATTGAAATTAGCTGGAGTGCAGGCCTGGATAAAACAGATGAATTCAAGGGATTTTTATGTGCCATGTGCCTGCCATAATCACTACAGGCTGTGTCATTCTTTGGATGTCTGTAGAACATTTATGTACTCTGTTCAGCATCAACAAACCAATAGCTGATCTTGAAACAGCACATAAATGTCACTCTGAAGCCACTGTCTGAGGCTCACTAGGAATGCAGGATAGACTCTGTCAAAGCAGTAAAATTTCAGTTGAAGGGAATCATGGAAGCATTGCAGGAGATACGTAAAGCTTTACATACAAGTTATGCTGCAACATATCAACAAACAAGGGGGCTGCGCTCAGAAATTGTCATACCAATTTATTGCATGATTAGTGGTTTGGTATGATGTGCTGACAGAGGTAAATCATGCAAGCAAAGCTCTGCCGAGTCCATCGGTTAATATTTCTGCATGTGTCAAAGTGCTGGTGTCAACTATGGATTTGATGAAGAATTACAGAAAGACAGGATTTTAATGTGCCATGGGTGAAGCCTCCAAGATAGCAGAACCGGGTGCTGGTACCACATTTCAGGAAAAGAGGCAGAGGAAAGAAAAGCGCTTCTTTGACTATGAAGGAGAGGATGAGACTGTACAGGATCCAGTGGTAAAACTATATATAGAGTTCTTCAATGTGCTGCTGGACCAGCAATACAGACATTTACTGACCAGTTTGAGCAGTTTCAGAGTCTGATAAGGCCTTTGGATTTTATCAAATATTAAAGCTTTGAGTGACGTTGCAGAAGACACATTGATCCAGCAATGCAGGGCTCTGAAAGAACAACTGACTGACAGGATAAGTGGCCACTGTGGCATTGATGACTGACCTTGGACACAAACTGAAAAACCTTTCTCAAATGATTGATAATAAATCATCATGACTGGCTGTGTTTGATTTCCTCATTCACAATGATTTGCAAGACATATATGAATACTTTAATTTCACTGCACATTTATTTGACTGCACCTGTAACAGTGGATACTGCAGAATGCAGTTTCTCTAAACTGAAACTCAAAGACATACCTGCATTTATCAATGAGTCACAAGCGACTTTCAGGCTCAGCTGTGCTCAACTGAGCATGAAGTGGGTATTGAAGACTTTGTCCAGAAGAAAATTTGTAAGATCCCAGTAAAAGTCTAGGTATGTGCACCTATTTCCTGTCCAGTAATCTTTTATAATGCTGTAAGGCAGTAAATTTCAGGTAGCACCTTAGCCTAGGGTTACCACCTGTCCCACTTTGCTAGGGACAGTCCCTCTTTGGGCAGTTGTTTCCTGCAACAAAAATTGTAAAAATGGCAAATGTCCTGAGATTTTAGGGCAAAATTAATTCCTATATTTTATGTAATAGTTGCATAAAACAGTTATTCTGTATCTGAAACACCTAAATGTTATAAGAAACAGAATAAGCAACTAAAAGGCTACAATAATAAGCCTTTATTTAGGCAAAAAGGTGAAGTTTTGTCCTTTGTACTGGCCGTGGGTATGTTTTGGCCTGCAAAATCTGATGTTTGTACCACAATTGCCCCACTTTGGGCATTTGAAAAGGTGGAAACCCTACCTTAGCCTGGCTTGTATAGTATGCTATGTATTCACTGATTTTTGCTTACTCCAGCAGGCAGAACCAAGTAGTACAACTAGTAGGATTTTAATAAACTTTTGTTACTTTTTCTATTTTTTTTTTAGTGTGATTTGTCTATATTATACCTATATTTGCCTTCCATTGGGGATATTGTTGCTATCTACTTGGGATTTGCATCCTCATTGCTTTGGGGACTCCTTGTTAACTGGTAGGATTTGTTGAGGCAAAAGCAGCTGGCAGCAGCAGGACTCATCGTGAGGCCTGGACAGTTGGCAGCATCAGGACTCGTCATGAGACCAGGACAGTTGGGAATGGCAGGACTCATCGTGAGGCCTGGACAGTTGGGAGCATCAGGACTCGTCATGAGACCAGGACAGTTGGGAGCATCAGGACTCGTCATGGCAGGACTCATTGTGAGGCCAGGACAGTTGGGAGTGGCAGGACCCATTGTGAGGCCAGGACAGAAGCACAGGAAGAACAAATTGCTAATAGGATTAAAATGGCAGCAATCAGAACAGCTGAGGAGCTAACTGCACAATGAAGATAAATGACACTCTGGTGGTCTTGACTTTACCTGTTTCTCTCTGTGTCTGAGTCTGTCTGTCTGTCTCAGATTCAGTAATGCCCATGCATCTCTCTTGAGTGTTTCTTTGAGCTTGAGTCTGTCTGCCTCAGGCTCGGTAATCGCCATGGCCCTATCGTGTGTGTTTCTTTGGATTTGAGTCTGCCTGCCTCAGGCTCAGTAATCCCTATGGCTTTCTATTGCATTTCTATGGGTTTGTTTGGGTTTGAGTCTGTCTGCCTCAAGCTCCGTAATTCCCATGGCTTTCCCTTGTATGTCTTGTGTGTCTGTAGTATTTTCTTTGCCTGTCCTATGGCTGTCTTGTGTACCTCTGCAGTGTGACTGTTCTACATATCATTAACTGTCTTGTGTGATGGGGTCAGTTTATCTAATGCTGCTTGTGTGTGGTGTCTCACTTTTGTCCTGTGGTAGTGCTGCCTTTGTCTTGTGTGGGTCTTTATTCAGTCTTGTAATAGTTTTGTTCTGGTCTTGTGTGTCTCTGTTCTGTGTGGATGGGTGCCTCTGTCCTGTGTATGGGAGTCTGTGGGAGTTTTCAGTCTTGCTGTAGTGCTGTCTTTATCATGTGTGTCTGTTCTGTCTGCAAGAGTCTGTGTAGCTGTCTGTCTTGTGTGCCTCTATCCTGTGTGATGGAGTCTGCGTGAGTGTCTCTGTTCAGCCTTTCTGTATTACTGTCTTTGTCTTGTGTGTTTGTGCTGTGTGTAGGAGTCAGTGTGGGTGTTTTTGTCTACCTCTGTGAGACTGGCTATTTTGATGCTTGTTGTAATGTAGCAATATTGCTACTAAATGCCAGCCAGTCATAACTCTCAATCTCTTGGCACAAAAAATCTGGACAAAGCCAAAGATAATGGGAGACAGCCCCAAAAATCAGGACAAATTTTAAATATTGCTCTTATAAACTTAAAAAGTTGCTAGAATAAAGGTATTGTGTTGCCATACATTTCCTGAAGGATATGAAGTCTGAAACTCAAATGCCTGTCATTATTTAGTGAATTCAACCCTCAATGAGCTGCCAGAAAAATCCAGAAAACTATAAATTTTGAGGAACAGACCAAAAATGAGTCAAATCTAGACATTCTGTGAAAATTCAGGCAGTTTTGGAGTAAGAAGTCAGTATGTGTGTGTGCACCTCTGAATGGCTACCTTACTGTGGTACAGGTTTTTTCATAATGTAGCATAGGTACTAAATGCCAGTCAACGTGTGTACCTTGGCACATCTGTTTTTAATTATCTGAATGTAGTAACACTATAGAGATAGTTAAATGGTGCTGTATGAGCTTGACAGGGAAGAGGCTGCTATGGCAATGTGGTCACACTTGGGGACCCCAAAATGATAGTTCCGACCCTGAGGAAATGGATCTGAAAAAGTCTACAAGGATGAAAAGAAAACACTGACTTATCCCAATAAAACCTACAAAAGGAATGCTCTCTAGTCAGTATCTCTTTTTAAGAATGGGGATTTAGAGCAGGGCTTATTTATTTTTTAAAAAATAAAATTATTTAGTTGAAGGGATTGCTCTAAATACTTGGACTCTCAACAATCCTGTGTTGGAATTTTTGTTGTAGCAGCAGTATAACTGCATATGATGAGAGGTGGAGAAAGTTCTTTGAAAGCATGCTGTGAGGCATATTGCATCTTATAGAGGTACTTACAGAAAGAGTTAAGGATAATTTGGATAACAGATATTAAAGAGACAGATGTACTTCTAAAAACTCAGATATGTGTTTGGTAATATCTAGGTCACAGAACAATGTGATTTATTAACTGGGGAGAGGAAAGTGTGTCATGTAATCTTTACAACAGAATGTTCTGGCCTTGGGCTGCATATTCCATTTGAAATGAATCGTTACTGCTGCAAAGTTTATGTATAATAAAGACAAATGATAAAACTCTGAATCCCCTTCTGTGCTGGGCACAAAAATATCCAATTTTTAGTCATAGCCAAACAAAGCTGCAATAGAGAAAGGAATCCCAGTTCTTTCACTTGAATTATGCCTCCCTCTTGTTTCAGCAGTATCTGCCAAAAACTCCACTACCTTTCCATCACTTGAAAACAAAGTTTGTAGATTTATCAGCCATTCCTCAAGAAATGAACACTGCTGTATAACTCTAGAAAAATCAAAGTGGCTCCCAGTAAAGCAAAAGGTAGACATATTACTAAGTTCGCAACTCTTTAAGCTCCTACATGAACAGACTCCACATACAACTCAGAAATCTGAATCATACTGGTCCTTTAACACAAATCTCTCTTTCCAAACTTTATGCTTCTGACCATGTTTTATTTTTCAGCTCTGCTACAAAAACTATGAGAGTCCTTCCTAGCTGAGCTTAAAGACACTTCAGGCCAGATTCCATAAAGATTGCTGAATCCAGCACACTATGCCGATATCAGCACTAAAAAAATACCTCAGTACACAAGAGAGTATCTCAGTAGCAATGGAGCACCAAACATACTTGCAAGTTATCCATAAGTAATGAAAAATCATTGTCAAAGAGTGACATACGTTAACAAAGTTATGGGAATATTATCACAATTCTAGCATGCTGACGGTCTTATATACATATCTATAACATAATCTTTCCACTCATCTTAAGCACAACTACAGATTATAACTCTGTCATTGTAAAAAATGCTAACTATCCCAGTGTAAGCTGCATGGCATTTGCAATACAAATCTTCAGAAATCTGTCCATTAAGATTATAGACAACTCTAGATATCTCTGTAAATCATTTACTAATAAAATATTCTTGCTTGCACTTAAGGATTCTGATGTAATCCATAAGTTTTCTAATAAAAAAATTAATAAAGGGCAGTCATGGCCACATTGTCACAGCTGACATTAGCTAACAATGGGCACAGGACTTGCATGAGGGACACAGGTAATGCACACACCCAAGGAATGTGGGAGATAGAAAAGAAGATGTGGGGTTTGGGTGAAGAAGAGGGACATACAAGATGGATGTTTGAATAGGAAAATCTGAGGGAAAGTTGGAGGAACATGGGCAATTTTTTCTGTTTTGTTTTGGTGGAATAGGCCCCATTTTTATTTTTAAGAATAGAAGGAAAGGTAAAGATAGGGAAAAGGGAGGAAAAAGACATCATAGCACATACACCCACAAAACAAATATCACAACACATGGCAAACGTTGGAAAAAAACACTAAGGACGGGTAAATTAGACAGATGGCACACTGTACAACACAGATATTGGAAAAAGTTGCCAAAAAGGGAATGCATACCAGCCATGATGAAATGCAGAAAAACGTCTGTCTATGCACTATGATAACAATATGTTGCAAACTACATTTCATTCATATCTGGATATGTATGACAAAGGTTGATGTGTGTTGTAGAATAATAAATAAGGATCACAGTACAAACTGGATAAATAAACACGTATCCAAGTAGTCTGTAAGCAGTACAAGTATAAGCCATGCATCACCACAGATGGGCAAATACAGATCGAACAACACTAGATAACTCTAGCAGAGGACAGATCCAAACCTCTGACCATGCATGTGAAACAAACCAACCAAGCACTGTGTCAAACAAAAGTACTGCAACAAAGCAGCAAAATGGCTGCTAAATACAAAAGTAGGTGTACACAACCCAAACAAATATGCAATGGAATGCATATAGGTGACACACATTTGCCATGTCAAAGGTAACACACAGATGTAGATATATATGTATGACTGTCAGTGGCCTAAATGGAACGTACATCAAAGTGATGTCAATACACATAAACACACTAATGACACATAAGAACATTTATAAAAATATAACACTACACCTTAAAAAAATATATATCAGGTCATGCACATGGATTTCAACAGCGTACACTGGTTACAATGTAACATACAAGTATAACAAAAACAGTGTATTGCAAGCAGCAGCTAGTGATGTGTGTGCAGATGTCCGACATCATAAAATAGCAAAACAGTGTAAGAAACTTTGCTGTGTGGAAGATTTTCAATCCATATATATCTAGTTAATTACTGTCCCCGGATTCACTAATCCTCCGTGTAAGACTTAATAAGTCTTACTCGGAGGCTGCAGTTGAACGGTATGACATCAGCGTGCCATGAATATGTATGAGGGCATGCTGACTCAACCGTAAGTCTAACACGGACCGTATAGGAAAGCAGGGGGCGTGTCCAACTGCCAAGCAATCTAAATGTCCATGCCCCTGCAAGTGTTTTAAAACTAAACAAAGCACACACACAAGAGCAAGTCCGCTCAAATGTCCCTGCACCCAACACCACACTCCCTGATATTGTAAACCCCTATCACAGTTCTAAAACGCAAAACATTAAATATATTTTTTTAAATCCCCAAAATAGCTGCCCGTATTTGCGCGTGTGTTCGGGTGTGCCCATTATTTAGCTAGAGTTAGCAATTCTGACATGGAAGAGCATAAGAAAGAATGTTAATGCAAATCACACCAAATAGCAATAGCGTAATGGTAGAGCATTCGCACAAAGAAGAGGCATTCATGGTTTGAGTCCCACCACTCCCCTTCGTGTTTATTTTTTAAATTAGTATATGAAATAATACCTGACAAATATGTTTAAACATTACTAAAAAGCAGTGAAATGGCCAATGTATCAGTGAACAAAATAAATATCTTAAAGGATCCTGATATAAAATTGCCTGCAGTTAAGCAGCGCTTCACCCAGCGCAATAGAGTTGCCCGTAGTTTAAAAATGCTTTACCTAGCGCAATAGAGGTGCCCACAGTTTAATAGCGCTTTACCTAGTGCAATAGAGTTGCCCATTGTTTCATAGCACTTTACCCAGTGCAATAGAGTTGCCCATAGTTCAATGGCGCTTTACCCAGCACAATGTGTTTGCGCGGACGTGCGCGCCATGCCAACCAGGGCACCGTAGGGAACCAAGGAGCAACGTAGAGCAAAGTTGCTTAAATGCAGCCACACCCCCTAGCCTGTCTGGATAGTATGAAAATAAAATGAATGACAAGATACGAACCCAGGACTCTGTGCATCAGAAGCAAAGTACAGAACCACTAAGCCATGACAACATAAAGGAAACAGCCACTATTAACATTCATATACTTACGAATGGTAGTTTACCCATTACTAAGCAGGTCTGCAGTCAGATGAGAATTTTACAAAATGGACAATCACAAAAAAGTGAGGGAAATGCGGCATATTTAAGCCCCACAGGCGGGAATACACGCCATAACCAATTGTAGCTCACATCTGCAGTTAGAATGTCTGGTGTCCGAGAGGGAACACGCTTCCGAGCGCAATGTTGGGGCATCGAGGAGACCAAATACATGGTTTGGCTCCTTGTCCACAATCATGAGTCAAGACTCCTGCAGGGCCAGTTCCAAGGGACGGAGTACAAGGCAGAGGCTTGGATCCAGTTAGCTTGTGACCTCACCAGTGCCACAGGTGTTCCTCGGACTGGTGAGCAGGTCCGTCACCACCATGCAGACCTGAAGAGATGAAAGCAGGACCACCTGAACCAATGGATACAGGAGGCCCGTGGGATGCGGGATGCCCCACAACTGAGTATGTAGCCATGGAATGCAGTATGTAAGAATTGATGATGGAGTATGTATAACAGAGAAGTATGTCTCAATATCCCTTCATTTACTTTACAGCTGCAGGTGACCATGCTATGAATCAGCAAGCCTATGCTGATAGGCTGCCAAGGCTGCACCACCAGGCAGGTTAGTGATTATTCTGCATGTATTGTTATATAAAATATGTGAGAGAGCATGAAAGAAAGTGTTGTAGTCCAATAATACAGCCATAAAATTGCCTGAATAAGTCATCTGCATGTACTGTCAGATAAAAACGTCAGAGAGGCAGAAAAAGAGTGTAGAAACCCATTAAGAAAGGTAACATATGTCTGGAATAATATCTCTGCAGGCACTGTCATATAAAATAAGTGAGTGAGCCTGAAAAAAGATTATTCTAACCTATTAATAAAGGTATAATATGTCTTGAACATGTCTGCCATATACACCGTTAAAACAAATAAAGGAGTGAGCCTGTGGAAAAGTGTGTAATGTCATTAATAAAGGTCTAAAACCCAGAGTGTGTCTGTGTCACAGAGTCTGAAATGTTGTTGTACCCTTGCAGTATACAAACAGTACTGTTTGAAAAGGTGCTGCCAACCCAGAGTTGTGCAGTCCCATATAAAGTGGGTGATGAAAGTACTAGTAGCTGTGAAACATATATACAGTCCACAACAGGCAGTTACTGGCTGGCATGAATAAGTAAACCTGGCACACATGTAGCATGTTATTTTTTCCCCAGAAATGTGAGTGTGTGTCAAGAAATGCAGGGTTCTGTAGAAATCGAAGTGAAAATGTCATGTGAAAACATCCCAGATATGTAGATAAATAAATATAAATGCAATCAAGAAATATGTAGCAGTAACAGCTGCATCCTTGACAGTTAGTATGTCTGATATAGGTCAGGCATATATTGAACTAGCCAAACCCAGTACACAACCTAATGTATGGTGGCAAGTGTAATAATACAGGTAGGGGATATACACTTACAGTCACTAGGAATGTAGTGTAGACTAAAAGGTCATTATAAGATGTTAACCGAGGTTTTTTATACACATTACTGTATGTGCATAAACCATGCAATTCCACACCTCAGTGGGTATGTGTAATCTTAAATATTTGTTGGGACATATGTCCTATTGTTCTATAAATATTTGCATTCATGTTGATGCATGTGTCCTGTTTAAAAATCACAATCATGATGGCCTGTTGCTAGCAAACATCCCTGCATGCTGTTGGAATAACCACTGTGGTTCAATATATGCATGTGTTATGCTTGCTGTTCAACTGTTGTACCCTTGGTGTGTTGGGTTAATGGGAATATTATTGCATGCTGTTACAACTAATCTGGAATGCTGTTTTGCGCTTGTTGATATTAAACACACTTAATCACAGAATGTATGGGAAGGCTGGTTCCAGCGGACCCACCTGTCCCTCCTCAGCCGGCAAGTGCGCCTGGCACCAGCAGGTCCGGTGCCCAGCCCGGGCTCCCCTCCTCCGTTGGTCCTGTGCCACCTTTGGGTGAAAACATTGCAGGGGATGGGGCTCATCCCCCATGCAAGCATGGGTGGAGAAGGGCCACCTGTCACCCTTCAAAGGGTCCGGGCTGTGGTGCGTAGGGAGATCCAGCGTTCAGTCGTTGATCCCCTATGCCAGCTTGAGGCGAGAGTGGCACATCTCACGGGTGAGCCTGCCCATCCTACCCAACCCCAGCACAGTCACCCTCGGGGCTGTGAAGGTTCAGTAGTGACTGCCCATGGGTGGGGATCTCAGTTCCACTGTTACCATCTGTGGGCTCATGGACTTGCAATTTTCAAACATCCGACCCCGTCAGTTGTGTCACCCACCCCATGTGTCATACACCACCCCTGTATGCGTCTTGTCTGTCTTGTCTGTTAACCTTCCCAACCTACCTCCCCGGACATACCTACTTCCTCTACCTCACTTCCCACTATCACCTGAAAAAAAAAAGGCAATCTGTACATACAAAAAAATTACGCCCCATACATAGCTTCCCATTTCGCACACATGTCCACCAGACAAACATATAAGCTGATAATTAGAATTGGCAGTACAACATACTTTGTTGTCCTCTCCCCTCTCCCAGGGGTGGAAGGTTTCAAATTTCACTCCAAATTCATTGCATATGCACAGCTGTTACTGTTAAAGAAATGGGCAGCTATGGACCTTCCCTACACCCGTCCTGCACATCCCAAGCTTGTTTACCTACTGTGTGTCCCTCTTTGTGCCCCCTTTTTCACCACTTTCCTATCTCCCCATTTTCTTTTCTTTAAAAGAAATTAGCACGGGGGTTAGCGGGAGTAAGCACTTTTAAGCAGTAGTTAGCGGGTTTCCACCAGTGTTCGCATGTGTGTGCTTAGCTAAGCATCGCTAAGTGTCACACAAACCAGCGCAAACCCACTTACAACTGCTTAAAAGTGTCTTAGTCACTCTATGGCAGGGCCCTTGTACTGCTCAGCAGCAAAATAAAATACTCCTGTCAGTCTCGAACCCCAGACCTTGGACTCACAAGACTGCATGAAATACCACTAAGCCACAGCAGATATACAATAATGTGGTGTTGAAAGAAATATGTCATGTATTACAATGAGTCAATGTAAAGGGTGAATAGGAATGGCATAACACAAATCTTGTTCTGTGGCCCTTAACCAGCAAGTGTTGTGGAATTGCATGACATGACTGTGAAAAGAGAACCAGCCATGCTAGTAGGGAATAATGTTGCAGTAGCACCTTACAAACCCCACACAGTATCAGAGCAGGATAAACACTGGCATATTTGAATAGGTCAGAGACCAGACCTCCCAACTGTGACTGATTTACAGGGATGTCCCTGATTTGCAAACAAATGTTAGCTGTGCCCCTCTGACTCCCTGTGAAATGTACTAACAGTAGGCAGAAAGGTGGGGAATCTCACTTAATGAAAAATGTCAATAAGTGAGAGTAGACACTGCTTGCACATCAGAAAAGGTGTAGTAATACATATGCTCCGAATCCCCCAAAGTCTCAACAGCAAAATATCTGAAATATATCACAGGTGTATCCCACTTATATGTACCTTTCTCTGAGGCTGTTCAAATATTTACCTGAGAGTATCTGAGGCCTGGAAGTGTCAGAAACACACAGGCATATCAGCTTGTCTGCTGTTACACACTCAGCAAATAGCTGTAGAATGAATTCCACAAGCATGCCCGTATGTAGGAGTACACCACAGAAATATCAGTGGATGTAGCCATGTACTGCTAGCAACCACCTGTGACAATGCCATTGTTCAGGTGCTGAAAAGACTGGTGTGGTGCACAGTCAAAGGATACTAGGCTAACCTCTGTCTACCATCTGGATATGTCCACAGGTGGGAGTTACTGAGACAGACTACTAGCCTTTATACACTAACAGATACACAGCAACTCTGCATGTTCAGCAAGATAAACAGCACACGATAATAAATAATGCTCTCCGCAGTTCTGCACCCCTACCCAAAAGTACCATATGCCTGTGTAGTCAGGCACACCCACGGGTGTAGATAGGCATACACAGTACTGAAATATGTCCAGTTGTCCTGAGCAGACTGTGCTAATGTCAACACAAACAAACCACAAACTGTTCAGAAGTGAGTAACGTACTAATGACAGTATAGCAGTTCACAAACAGTGCATGTGCCTGATATTCATAATTGGTAGTACAACATACTCAGTTGTCCTCACCCCTCTCTCAGGGGTGGAAGGTTTCAAATTTCACTCCTAATGTATTGCATATGCACAGCTGTTGCTGGTAAAGAAACGGGAGCTATGGACCTTCCCCACACCCATCCTGTACATCCCGAGCTGGTTTCCCTACTGTCTTCCCCTCGTTGTGCACCCGCTATCACCACATTCCTATCTCCCCATTTACTTTTCTGTCAAAGAAATGAGCGCAGGGGTTAGCGAGAGTAAGCACTTGTAAACAGTAGTAAGCGGGTTTGCACCAGTGTGCGCATGTGTGCGCTTAGCTAAGCGTCACGCAAACCCACGCAAACCCATTTACAACTGCTTAAAAGTGCCTTAGTCACTGTGTATGACAGGGCCCTTGTACTGCTCAGCAGCAAAATAAGATACCCCTGTCAATCTCGAACCCCACACCTTGGACTCACCAGTCTGCATGAAGTACCACTAAGCCACAGCAGATATACAATAACATGGTGCTGTAAGAAATATATCATGCATTACAATGAGTGAATGTAAAGGAAAATAGGAAAGCTATAGGAATGCATTGCAATAACTACTGTTGTATGCCAGTTAATTCTCTAATTCGAAAAGAAAGTACATACTCCCATGTATCCAGTGTTAGCATTAGGAGGTGTGAGAAACTTACACACTGAGAAGAGTGCACTGGAAGAAGCAACAGTCAGATTTCAGTACAACATGCATATCACTGGCTACAACCCTAGATTCAGATATGAGACATATACCAACCTTCTGACTGAGACAACAGTGTCCACAGCAAACAAGCATGGGCCCCACCTTGCACAACTGAAAGGGCTATGCCTACCTAACCTAGCATTTTGTAGCAGTGTCCTGCAATCACAGTGAGTACTGCAATTACCACACAGCAGGCTGCATGCAATTACTAAATGGTGGGCACCAATTGGTGCAGAGGCCATCACATGCACATACCTAGAAAAGCAGCCTGTACTTGCTGTCCACACATGCAATAATATAATTGCACCAACTGAGAGAAAGAGAGAGAGAGAGAGACAGACAGACAGATGGAGACAAACAGGCTGTAAGAGACAGACACTGAAAAGAAAGACCAACACACAGAGGAAACCAAAAAAATAAATAAATAAAAAATAAAGCAATGGCTACAACAGACGGAGGTGAGGAATACAAAGGTAAGGTATGTAATAGATATGTATTTGCTAGCATCTGAATGATGTGTCTGAAGGGTACTCTACATACTGTGAATCATCCATATGTGGCAGCAGTCCGTATCTATATGTATATGCACATGTGCATAAGCCAAGGGGCATACTGCAACTGTTAGTGAAGGCTGGACATATATATGTTGTTGAAGGTTGCTATGTGCACCGATGTATGTAGGTTGTAGTGTGTGGCATTGCAGACAGCAAGCAGTGCCAGTATATGTCATGTGGTGGTTAAACGCTGTGGGACTGAGCTACAAGCAGTGAGGCCTGCTACAGCTATACGGCCTGAGGACAGCAAAATGCATTCTGCACAACACTGTGCAATATTATTACATAACCGTATGTCTCACAACTGTTGCATAATTGACATCCCCACCATGAAAGGTGAGCAGTATATGTACATATATGTGCATCTATATGTACAGCAATGGATGTATACATGTATGTGTATATATATATATATATATATATATATATATATATATATATATATAGATTGATATAGAGATATAGATATATATACATATATACATATATACATATGGATATATATATATATATATATATATATATATATATATATATAGATAGATATATATGGATATATATAGGTATGTATAGATATGTATATATATCTATCTATATATATATATATATATATATATATATATATATAGAAAGAGAGAGAGATAGGGAGGGAGACACAGGGTCATATGTACTGCAACAGGTGCCTGTTGACCAAGGCATGGACTGAACACCAGTGTTGGTACTGCAGTGCCATACCCCATTCCAAAACACTTTACCCAGTAACTACCACATAGGTGGTAGCCTGCCTAACACTGAAGGTGTCAGAAGGGAACATGGGACACAGGTTGACAGTAGCCTCCCCTTTGATAATCACAGTGCCACACTAGTCTTGCAATCTGTTTATGTGGTACGTGTCATCAGAAAAGGTGTGTCATCTAGGGAAATATAGGTCAGTGTTCCCCTCTACTCATCACAATGCCCCATGTGGTATGTTACTCACATGACAACTACAGCAAGTGGAAAGGCCACAGACATACCTCACAAAAAGTAATAAAGCCCTCAAACACATGCCCTATGCAAACTGACTCACAAAACCACAGCTAGAGTGCGTTGCATACCGCCCACCCAGAGGTTACCTCTGCCGGACATACAGAGGTATGTCACACCCATAGCAGTCAGCCAACCACCATATCAACACCTCACAATCCCTCTGGGCTACATGACCTAGGGCCCTAATCCTCGCCACCTCACTAAACAGCACATGCTGGAGGTACAGGCTCCTATCCCCAAATATGCCATACTCTGGACTAAACCACCCAGCATTACCAAACAAGGCTCCTCATTAGCAGATGTCATACATACCCCTGATGATTGTTTGGGAGATAGGTAATATGCCCTGGGAGTCACCTCTGTGTAGCCAGTTGACAGGACCAAGTGAAATCACATTACATGTGTGTCAAAGGCCAGGGTAGCATATGGCTAGGCTGCTCTACGCCCTAGGGCCAATAGCGTATTACCTACCTATGACACAATGCACACACACATGTACTCAGTGCAATACCTGCTATGTGAGGTGGAATGAGTGTGACAGTGAATGTGTGCAAGGTCTGTAAAGGTGTGATAGCTTAGTGTGAGGTTGTTTCTGTCATGGTAGTTTGTGTCCTATGTGTGAGGCCAGAGAAAGATATGTCAGTTATTGGGATGCAGACATAGTAGGATGGCATATGCTGTGACGTAGTTCCTTGTGTACGACTGTGGTGTCCCATTGTAGGCTGAAGCAATACATGTATGCTCAGTAAGTGGTCCTGCTGGTGAATCCAGCTCGCATATGAACTGTTGTACTACCTGAAGCTGTAGGCCTAAACAGCACAGTATGGTGTATGTTCACATTCCCTGGTAACACTGTCTTGTGTGTTTCCTGTAGTCTGCACAGATTACATACCTCAGGCATAGGTATCTGTGAGTAGGGGCACACAGTACTGTTAGGTACACAGGTAATGTTCATCTGTGTCGGCATACATTTGTGTGTTGTATGTATGTCTGATGTGTGTGTAATGATGCCTGTGCCATGCCCGCAATCACGTGTGTTACAGGGTATGTGTGTGTACCTAGCAACATGTATACTCTGTTACAGCAGTATGCCAGCTATATTAACAACCGTGTACATATGTTAGGTAGGGGGTATGGCATCAACGACTAGGGTGGTTTACTGGTAATACTGTAAATGTACTTTACATTCATTGCATTGGATGACATATTTCTTCATGCATTTGCTTAATATATACCCCCGTGGCGAGGTTGTGCATTGTATCCCAAACAGTGTGCCGAGTACTGGTGTATACTGGCTTGTTATATGGAGTGTGGCAGGCACTGTCAGCCAGTTGTGGGCTGAGCACTGATATGTGGTATTGAACGTGTGTATCCTCTGATAGACAAACAGATGCTATATATGGCAGTTAAGTGATATCTGTACTTAATAATGTTAAGTGTGCCCCATGACTTGCTCACACATATCGTTTAATTGTCTTCCAGGGTTATGGCTCATCAATACAATCCGTCATATACAGCCGCAGAGGAACAGGAAATACACAACAGCCTGGTGCAGTACTATACACTGCTGTTTTCCAGGGCCAGCCAGCACCAGCATGAGTGTACTGCACTGTGGCAAGATCTTGTTCATCGGGTAAATGACATAGGCATGCATAACTGGACATATGAGCAGGTACGCCATCACTGCAGTGATTTAATTAGACATGTCCAGCGGCGTGCATCTGATATCCATAGACAACAGCTTGCCACAGGTGGTGGGGTGGCCATACATCCCCCCTCACCAGAGTGGAGGAGCTGCTCCTAAGCATGGTGGCTCCTGGCCTACAGCAGCAACAGCATCACACATGTGTCATCATGGAGGCCGGAGCCACCTAGCATGATGACATGGAGCGTGCAGGTAATATGCCCTAGCTGTAGACTACTGTTACCTGTATTGTTAGAATATGCATATGTGAGATGTGTACTGTGTGTTCAGCAGTTGTGCTGCCTATTGTGTGCAGTACTGATATTTGGAATAGTATCTGTACACCTGTGACTGTTGACTGTTGTTCTACTGTAGTTTAGCACACTCAGTAGCAATGCCACAGTTGTGGCCACTGACAAACTGTGTCATACTCTTGTAGGTTCCTCTGGTGTGACAGCAGGGCAGACGATACATGCTGGTGAGTGTGTTAACACTTTAATATTGGTAATGACATGTGCATGTCATAGGCGAGGTATTGGTAATAACATGTGCATGTCATAGGTGAGGTGTAGGCCATGTACACGTTACACACCTACGCATAATGCATGCTGTGCATGTTTGTTGTGAGACATTAAACATCTCAGTAAAGTCAGTAGCTGCCTCAATCACATGCAATGCACAGAGCAGCAGACACATTTGTGGCAACACTGTACTGCACATTGGATATGCATAGTTGCTACAGCTGTACACAACAGAACACATTTATCATAGGCAGTACACGAAAACATGCTACATTTGGCATTACTACACACCCGCTGTAAGGTCACACTTCAGTATCCCACATGTCATGCACACACACATGATGTACCTCAGGGGTAGAGGCCTATGATGGGGCTGTGCAACACTCTTCAACACATAACACAGTCATGTTAGGCAATGCTCCCTATTGGGCAACTCACACACCCATGTACAAAGTGGCTGTGTAATTGTGAACATAGCCATGGCACTGCAGTTCAGGTACAGCATGCTAGGCGGTGGTCTTGCACACATTAGTAGCTGTGAGTGACCACAAGATGCATAATGATGATGGCACAGGCTACTACACCCCATCCAGTTACAGTGACCACAGTACTACTCATAGCAGTCATTCCTGTGCACCTCAATGTTGTGTGTGTGCAAACATATGCACCTGTACACAATATGCATAGCATGTTGTGTGTGTGCTTACATATGCCAGTATACACAACAGCAGTCGCCATCCGAACAAAGTGTCACATATATGTCCTGGAATGCTAGTAGGTGTATAGGTCACATGACACACATTGGGTATGTGTGGTGTTTAACGTTGCAGTTGTGTAGCATGCCATGCCATGGCTGGCACCGACATATCTGCAATATGTCCCACACTCACCATAACCACTGAACACTGGCCATGTCGAGCATTGGGATTCCTTCATGTCAACATGCACTACTCATCCCGTGTGTGTACATAGCATGCATGTGCTACACCTGTGCCCACTATTATCTGCTATGGACACAGACACTGTACTCAGACATGGAAATCTATGTGTCACACAGATAACACATGCAGCCATGTCATGTATACCTGTGAGTGATGATGCACAGGGCATTGCAGAGCTGATAATGCTTGCACAGCAATGTTGTGTCCAGGTACACATTGTGTTCCAGGGTGTAGCCAATCACTGAACAACTACACAGTTGCATCAAAGCCATGTACATTGCCATGAAATAAGGGTGTCTACACTTGCACTGCATGGTCTTGTGCAACACATATTCTGCATGCTGACACGTGGGTGGTGACTGTTTGCCTTGTGATACTGACACCCACCTTCACCCACTATAGAGTATGTCTTGGATTGCTGGTGTGTGTGTGTATGTGCTGTCGTGAGGAGTGTATATGTGTGCATGTGTGCATGTGCTCATGTGTGCATGTGTGCATGTGTTCATGTGTGCATGTGTGCATGTGTGCATGCATCATGTGCAAACTGTAAAGTGTGTTTCCTGTCTTCCTCTCACAGGTGCTGAGTTAGGGGTGGCCGAAAGCAGCAGGGAACCTGAAGCTACTGCCACGAATAGTGGTGATGATGAGACATGTATTCTGTCACAGGAAGGTTTGACAGGGACTGTTGTTGGTCCGCCAATCGACAGTACACAGCGTTCAGCCCCATCTATGCGCACACTCATACTGTCAATACATCCCTCATCACCAATGGCCATAGGCGAGGGACAGCATACAGTTGGCATTGACCAGGAGAGTGTGGTACCCATGGCACTTGCATCCCCTCACAGCAGCCATAGCCAGATTCCTGGAATGGTACCACATAGGTGGAGGTCCAGGGGTTCTCGGGGGAGCACCGCTGGTCGTATTGCCTCTGGCCGACGTGCCCTCACAGGTCTTACAATGTCCAGAATGTTCCAGGCTGTAATGCAGGCTCAGGCATATATGGAACGGTACACCAGACAGGGACTTAGGGCGCAGAGGGCCCATTACACCGCTATCAATGACAGCATCCGTGACCTTGCCGGTGCCATCCTGAATTACACCAAGGTCATTGATAGATGTTGAGGGGAGAAAGTAGATGCAATCCACAATATGTCTTCCATGAGCCAGGACCGTGCAGGACGGTTGCAACGTCGACGCGGATGCATGCCAGCAACAGCAACAGCTGGCAGTGGTCGCAGACGGCCCACAGTTCACAGCCACTCCCGTAGTGGCAGTACCAGCCCCAGCATCCATTGACCATCCCAGTAGACCACGTGCACGTGGCTCTGGCCAGTCCCAGCAGGGACATGGGTCCAGTCATCATACCTCTGCCTCTGATGACAGTACCCAGTCAGGGTTGGTACCCGATACTGTCCATACCACCCCTGCCAGGCACAGGTACTGTGTCCGTGGCCGGAGACAGTGATCTGTACAGCCTAGCAGGTACAGTCTGTGGCTATCCCACAAACTACCTTATATGGCAGCCACATTGTGGAGCTGTGTGCATGCAGACACACACATTAACCAAATAACTAGGGCTCACACATACACACACATTACATCAACATTGGCCCATGCTGTACTGTTGTCCCTCACACACACACACACACACACACACACACACACACACACACACACACACACACACACACACACACACAGACATGTCGATTGGATGGGTCAATGTCAGTCTCTGGCAAACAACAATACACCCTGTGCATATGATGATACCTGTGTCACCTCCTGTCATCTGTAACATTGATGCAGGAACAGGCTAACATGGTGCTGATGCACAGGGTGACATTATAGCAGTGTAGCAATATTAGCAAGTTGTCAACAGGAAAGTGTAATGACATCCTTGTAGGTATGTCTGAGCAGGCATTATGCATCAAAGCTCTGATTGTCAATGTAGCATTGTTTACACCACTGTTAGGTCTGAGTATGTATTGTCCACCCATGTGCCACCTGGCTGAAGTGTAATGTGTTGCCAGCATGTGTTAGTGAGTGGACAGTACGTGTGTGATGTGTGCAGTACAGATTAGCAAGTGTACATCTGTGAACATGGTGGGTGCGCACTGTCTGCATATACGTGCATGGTGGACACATGGGACGTGTGGCATACCCTGTTGTACACATTGTTAACATCTCATAGTAACTTTCAATGGCCAGTATGCATTCTACTACAGTTATGTACTAACATGGGTCCACATGTGTGTATGACATGGGTTGACACTATGCTGTGGGTGATACTGTTAATATCTGTCAATGATTTGCGGTCTGGTAGTATACACAACCTCAACAGCATGTCTATAAGCAATCATTGGATGATGTTCTGACAAATGACACACAGTTGTAGGGAACTCAGTAACAGTTGGATCCTTCCGGTACTATACTCTAACACTAACCAGTGGTATTGACCGCCACCCATTCCTGGGACCACACTTGTTTGGTATATAGCCCCCTTAGGTACATGTAAACACACTAGGGATGTGTCCATCCACATCTGGAAATGCATGCATTGGCCTACAATGTATTCCCTGGATGGGACGCATATCCTACACAAGGGTATCATACAGACAGATACCTGTTGTCCAATACATGCTGTATAGTCATAAGCCGACTATGCCATAGTCATCCACATTTACTATACATACAATCCCGTCAATACCACATCGATGGTAGACCTCAACATGTATGTTGGGTACCAATGTGTACATACAGCCTCGTGTTATGTCATGTGTCCCTTGGTATCCACATATCCATAGGTATTGTGAAGTCCCTCGGTGTATCACTTAAGACATTAGAGGCCTGAATGCATATCCACAAGGCAGTTGTACACCTATACAGACTGTCCATTATTGCCAGTCATTGTTGTGTATGAATATGTCTGACATACCCCAGGCATATACCCTCACACACACTACTCTTTAGTAACTGTCATGGGTGTGTGTGGCACAGATGATCTTGGCCACAGATCACAACAGTGGACGTCCTTCTCACATACATACAGCAGCGGCACAATCTGTCAATGGAAACAGATGTATTCATGTAGTATGCAGGCTTCACACCTATGTACTGATTGAGGGGACATGTACACATATATATTTGCCATGCAGATACCTGATGTGTGCAATGCACTTACTGTTTTAATCATAATATGTCCTACCATAGTAAAACCAAAACCGACACACACACTGTCAGTGTTTGCAGGATTCAAACCCTTACCTAAGTATGTTTTGATATTAGTGAGAGATGCATTAACACAATGCACTATTTGCTTTATTGGCTGGTTTCCTTTCTCCGTCTGTATTTGTAGCATGGTGACATCATCAGACTTTCCAAAGAGGAATGTACCTCTTTTAGTGAGTTTTCCCAGTCTCCAAAAAGGGCACTCCTCACAAAGTAAACTGCATTCATAAACACACAGTCAGTGTTTGCAGGATTCAAACCCCTAACTAACTATGTTATAACACTAGAAAGAGACGCATTAACATGGCGCGCTATTTGCCTTACTGGCTGGTTTCCCTTCTCCGTCTGTATTTGTAGGATGGTGACATCATCAGACTTTCCAAAGAGGAATGTACCTCTTTTAGTGAGTTTTCCCAGTCTCCAAAAAGGGCACTCCTCCCAAAACAAACTGCACACATACAGCCCCACACACACAGTCAGCGCTTGCAGGATTCAAACCCCTACATAACTATGTTATGATACTAGAGAGAGACACATTAACATGGTGCACTATTTGCTTTACTGGGTGGGTTTCCTTCTCCTGCTGCATTTATAGGATGGTGACATCATCAGACTAGACATGGTGATGTGTGTACACTTTGTTTTATGCCATTCCAGGAATGGTCCATGTGGGTGAGCAGGTGTCAACAGCTTGAACAGGACCTCATAATCCTTACCTTGTGTGATCTATCTGTGGACACATTGACATTCCTTCATATGTCAACACATATTTATGCACAGCTTGTTGGTTTTGTGGATACTACATGTGTCTGAGATGTTGATAAAGGGCTATTCAAAGTCTATGTGAGACATGTGTAGCTGTGTTCAGTGATGTATGTCCTGGGTGGCTGCCTTGCAAACAGTCTAGCATGTTTGGGAACCATGATCCGCACATGAACATACCACAGTTGGTAGGGTTGTGTGTATGTCAGCTTCCAATAGCTCTGTTTATGACTTCAACCATGATGGACTCCATGACCTTGCAGATCAGACTTCATAGGCATACTGGACTGTACTTCCCATGGTGTGTTGTGCACCAACACTTGTGGGGAGTGCCATATGTTGCTGTAACACATTCAACGGTTCCACATCCGGTGTAGGGGGTGAGGCTCAGCTGACTGTTCAGGTGCATGATCTGTTTTTTCTGTAGTTTGTGCATGACATATATTGGGAATCAATGTATTCCACTTGCTGCCATGCTTTTGGCATTGGGGGTAGCTGCTCATCCATTCTACATGTGATATCTCCTGGTATGATTATATGGACTATCGTCAGTGGGACGTGGGTATGTATATATGGGCCTGTCTGTCAGGATGTCGGCATTGTCAATCAGGTACAGTTGGCCCTGACTCAGGACATATATGGGTGTACATTGCTATTTATGACATAGCTGAAGGAGGTGTCATGATTCTGTCTGGACTCCTTCACAGCTACTCTTTACAAAACACCAACGAACCTGAACACCAATCTCTGTTATACTCTTTTACACACTTAACACCCTACTTATCTTTTGTGATCAGGCTACAGAGTATGTCATCATAATATCCTGGCATGTCCAGGGGTCGGTTTCATTTGTACTCTCCAGTCCAGCTGGTAAATATTGTGATGTTGACACAATGTCATATCTGCCTCATGTACACAGACAACCCTCTCCTCCTCCCAACAAACTCAGATATATGTGTGAGATGTACCTATATAGACATACAGGGTGCTGAACTCTCTCGACCCATGATTGGCACAGTCTATCAGGTGGTGAAGGTAACCACACACACCACATATCAGTCTCCCATATCCTCTAGCAACAGCACTCAAACCACATTATCACACATAGACATACTCGGATACTGTAAATGAACTCTGCCTAAGCAGCAGAGACCTCCAAAGCAGACACACATACAACTGCTACCCCACTACAATACCCACATATCACATAGTTCACAATATCAGTGTGTCACACAGTCACTGCCCTTCGGGCTAAACAACACACCTAATACACTTGTAATAGGTGACACTTATTGTCAGACACACTGATGTACCACTCACCAGCCCAAACAATGGAATAGTCACTTTGGGCTGTCTGTTGGGTGCCAGGATCTGCCACATAACACATGCAGTCAGGTCATTCCAAAGCAAGTACAGGACAGGCACTATCATTGTCCATGCTGGTGCGTAACACCTCAGACGTTACTCCCTGGACCACATGACATGATACATGGAGGAACACTCTGATCATGTAGCCCAGGCCAGTAAGACCCTGACCTTGTCTAGCTTCTTACACCCACCAATTATGATGTCACAGTATACAGACAAACATATCATGTTTAACAGTTGGATAACAAATTGGTGTCATTCATAGGGGATACAGTGTCTGTCAGCCTGTGGTGACATGCTCGACATGCCACGTAGCTTCACTATGGACAGCTTGCACCTGTCACCCTTGGACTTTTGAATGCTGGCTAAGGCTCTTGCTACTACCATAGTGCCTTTTTTAAGCAGGGCTCAAAAGACAAACCCACCTTCATAGACATTACAGGTTAAATGAAACTAAGGGTAATGCTGCTCAACACCAGATGTGTTACCCTCATATTGTGGCCACTCAGGACTCTCCTCAGTATGGAGGATAGCGATATCTGTGCACTAACAGATGCCTGGTTCAAGCTTACTTATGCACACCAGCACTACCAGGTTATGTTTCATACCATGCTTTCTGACCACAAGACTTGGAACAGACAACACAACTAGGGGGAGTATCCATATACATTACAGATACACACACCTCCGGGTTAGTAGCACTGCACAAAGCATCACAGACCATACACATACAACTACCATTGTGCAAAACTGCCTTTCAGTTTGTTGCCTGCTACAGACCACCCTCCTAAACTCAGGAACCACACTCGGCTTTCATGGGAACTATGGATAATATGAATAACAGCCTGCATTTAAATTGGAACCTGTGCACTGAGAGAGAGCCTTACAAGACTATCTGCAAATATATACAGCTGAGTATCTTTTTTTGTATTATTCTGTATTATAGAGCTAAATTGTTGCTTAGATATCTGTTGTCTTACTGTTCTGCAAATATACAGAGATCAGTATATATTTTTCTGGTTTTATAATTTGCACTGTGATTCCTCACATCTCTGTTGAAACTGTCTTCCCCACCCCCCTCTGTGTTCTTGGTTGTAGTTTAAATTTGGTGGCTTTTGCAGTGCCCGCCCCACTGTAGATTTGATCTAGGACATGCCCCCAGTTCCATCTCTTTACCGCATTCTACCTAATAAACCCTTTCTGCACTTGCTTTTAGTCCTTTTTAATTTAATTACATTTTTTCAAACTGTGTGTGGACTAATATTGCTACATACTCAAGTGTGCCAGCTTGCACTGCATGTGAATTATTTTTACTACTGTTTTTGCCACTTTTCTGAAAAAAAAAATTGTAAGCCTGTTTCCTACCTTTCCTGTACTTAGTGTTCCAGATACAGATTTGCTGTATCCAGGACTGTTTGTAAGCTTCTGAGCCCCCCAAGCATTTCTGTGTTGGGGGGAAGCCTTCTAGCTTATCAGTGGGAGTGGTAAGCATTAGGTAACCTGTCTACCACATAAGGAGTGGTTCTGGCCCAGAATTTGTAGTTATTGGCCATTTGGGTGGTCTTCCATGTCTCTCAACTTTCTGATTTGAAGGCCTGCATTTGCACTTGTTTCTGTCTCATTTGCTCACTCAAAAAAAAAAAAAAAAATTTTATCTGCTTTTAATGTATTTGTGTTTCTTCCTACTTTATTTTGCTTTTGCGTCATCTTAATAGTACTCAATTGTATTTATTACTGCTTGGTGTAACTCATTCTAAGCCTTTTAGTTTAAGCACTTGGGCTTCAAACCAGTTGTTTTACATTAAGAAGGTTTGTGGTCTGCACTGTACTGGCAGAACAGGTAGCTTACATCCTTCTAAGTTGGGAACTGCTGATTGAGGGCTCAGTGTCTGTTATTCTAAAAGTGTATTAATTCTGGTTTAAGCACTTGGGCTTCAGGCCAGTTATTTTACATTAAGAGGGTTCGTGGTCTGCACTCTTGTGGGAGGAGAGGCTGGACTCTCCCCTTCTGAGCTGGGAATTTCCAGTTAGAGGCTTATAGTGCCTGCATATTTGAACTGCTTCTTACTGAAATTGGTACACCTTGTTTGCTGTAGCATAGACTAGATCCAGGCCTGCTGAATGTAGCTTTGTTTGTATGCTTGTTGTTTGTTTGCTTGTTATTTCCCTGAAATGCTAATTCCACCTAAAACGCGGCTTTTCAGCACTTCTGTGGATCCCTAGTGATATCTGCATTGCTTACTGTACTTATTTCCTTGTTTCACTTGAAAGAAAGTTACTGTTTGTCATTTTTGCATTTAAGTTACCTGTAACACATTGCATTTAAGTTACCTGGCACTTGCTCTCTAAAGCAATTATATAAGTCAGCACTAAAAAATTAAAAGCACTACACCCTCACAAACTCCCCTTGAGTACCTTGTTCCCCATTGGCCCTTTTTTCAATTATAAAGGAATTCCCAATACTATTCTAGCATGTCCAAAGGTCAGTTGTCAATCTCCTCTCTGGTCCAGCTGGTGAATCTGGGAATCTTGAGGCAATGTTACAACTGCCTCATGTACACAGACAATCCTCTCCTCCTCCCAACAAATTCCAACACATGTGAGAGATGTAACCATATAGCCAAACTGGAGGCTAAGCTCTCTCAACTCAGTACTGGCATAACCAGTCAGGAGGAGAAGGAAACCACACTCACTACAATTCCAGTCTCACATAGACCTACCACGACAGCAAACCAAACACATAAACACACAAAAACATACTCTAAGGCTCTAAATAAAAATCTGCCTAAGCAGCAGAGACCTCCAAAGCAGACAACCAAGCAACTGCTACCCCAAAACAAAACACGTGCAACAAATAGCTCACAAAGCCAGTGTGCCAAACAGTCACAGCCCTTAAGGCTAAACAACACACCTGATACACTTGTAATAGGTGACTCTATCGTCAGGCACACTGACGTCCCGCTCACCAGGCTGAACAAGGAGAAGGTCACGGTGAGCTGCCTGTTGGGCGCTAGGATCCGCCACATAACACAAGCACTCAGATGAATCCAAGGCAAGTACAAATATGACTCCGTCATTGTCCATGCTGGTGTGAATGACCTGAGACATACCTCCCTGGACTACATGGAAAGAGACATAGAGGAACTCTCTGAGCATGTAGCCCAGGCCGGTATGACCCTGACCTTGAGTAGCATCTAACCCTCACCAAGAATGATGCCACAATACGAAGACAAGATGATCAATTTCAACAATTGGCTTAAGTATTGGTGTCATTCAAAGGGGATCCAATGCCTGTCAGCCTGGGATGACATGGTCGACAAGCCAGGATGCTTCGCTAGGGACGGCTTGCACATGTCACCCCTGGGTTTTTGGATATTGGCAAAGGATCTTGCTTCCCCCATAGTCCCTTTTTTAGGCAAGGCTCAAAAGACAAACCCACCTCCATAGGTATCACAAGGGATAAGAAAATAAGAGTAATGCTACTCAACGCCAGAAGTCTAAACCTCAAGATGCACACACTTGAAACTCTCCTTAGCATGGAGAACATCGATATCTGTGCAGTAACAGAAACCTGGTTCAAGGCTCCCAAGAGCACCCCATCACTACCAGGTTATACCTCATACCATGCTTTTCGGCCCCAAAACTTGGACCAAACAACAAAAGGAGGGGGGAGTATCAATATTCGTCAAAGATACCCACACCTCCAGGTTGGTGGCACAGCACGAAGCATAAGAGACTATCCATGTGCAACTAACAGTGGGTAAAACTGCCTTCCAGTTTATAGCCTGCTACACACCACCCTCCCAAACCCAGGAACCCCACTCGGCCTTCCTGAGAACACTGGAAAATATGAAGGTCTCTCTAAACACCATTATATTGGGCGACTTCAACTACCCAAACACAGACTGGGAGCATTACTCTAGCTCCAACACCCTAGCCCAAAGGTTCCTAGAATTTATAAACTCAAATGCTATGGAACAACTTGTTACCACTCCCACAAGAGGGGAAAACATACTGGACCTGATCATCACCAACATGGGGACTCTATGCTCCAGACCAGAAGTGTATCCCTCACTGGTAAGATCAGACCATAAACTAATCTCACTGGATATTCACATCCTGACCCCAACCCCTGCCCAGAAAACCACAGTGAAAAACTTCTCTAAAGCAAATTTCACACTCCTCAAAACAGTGGTGGAATCCTTCAAAGCCCCCTAGCCTGTGGAAAATACGGCCCATACCGCAGAATCCTTTAAAAATGCATTCTATGAACACCTTCAGGAATGCATGGATCATGCAATCCCAAATAAAACCAAGACCCAATCCTCCAAAGGCAGACGTCCTGTCTGGTGGACTCCAGCCATAAAAAACTATACAATAGAAGGAGGAAGCTACTACATGATAGAGCAAAATCCCAAAAAGGGAAGGCATCTCTGATCAGTATTAGCAAAAAACTACGGGCACTCATAAAATTGTCTATGGCCAGCTTCGAGAGAAAAATTGCACAGGACACAAAGGATAATCACAAGGCTTTCTTTAATTATGTTAGGAACCTGGGTGGGAATTCCCAGATATGCTTAGAATTACTACAAAATGACAAAAAAATACATCGAACCCACAGACATTGCCAACATCCTAGCTGACCAGTTCAGCGCAAACTCCCCCCCCCTCCCCACCAAAAGGGCAAATATCTATCCCAGCAGAGTGCTGACCCCTGACATCTCAGATGCTCAGGTAAGAGCCGCCCTCTCCAAAGCAAAAAACACAGCATCAATGGGACCAGACGGTGTCCTGGGCTGCGTCCTACATGAACTCCAAGAAGAACTAAACCCAAACATAAAACTACTGTTCAATCTCAGCCTTACTACAGGATACGTACCCAAAGAGTGACGTACAGCAACAGTGGTCCCTCTCCACAAAGGTAGTACCTCAACGGATCCTGGAAACTATCACCCCATAAGCCTGACTAGCTTGGTCTGCAAAGCTATGGAAAGGATCATCATGGACCTCATAAATAAAGATATTGGGGACCTACAGACACTGGATCCTGCCCAGTTCAGCTTTGTTAAGGGCAGATCCTGCCTTTTAAACCTGGTTGGTTTCTTTGAAACAGTCACCAAGGCCATTGACGAGGGGAAGGTGGTCCACACAGCCTACCTGGACCTCGCAAAAGCCTTCGATACAATACCACACTCGGGCATTATAGATAAGCTCACCAGCTTAAATATAAACCCCTATGTCACTAGATGGGTTGCAAACTGGCTCAAGGACAGAACCCACATGGTTAGAATTGCTGGAGCCATGTCAGACTCCAAACCAGTTACAAGTGGCGTCCCACAAGGCTCAGTCCTGGGACCTCTCTTGTTCGGTATATATTTCTCGGAGGTACAGGCCAACATGGAAGAACTGTGGCTGATCATGTTCGCAGATGACTGCAAACTGGGCACCATAATCGACTCTCCAGCCGACACAAGCATCCTCCAAAAGGGTCTCATAGAAACAGACAACTGGTGCCAGAGCCATGGCCTCAAGCTAAACGCCAAAAAGTGTATAGTTATCCCCTTTGGCAAAAACAAAGTGCCCACAAATTACCACATAGGTGGTAATCCATTAAGTACAGAAGAAGTAATTAGGGACCTGGGGACCCAAGTTGATAGCAATCTCTCATTTGACAACCACGTGGCCAAAGTGGTTAGAAAAACATTTTATATAGCCCACCTAATCATGAAGGGATTCACATCTAGATCAGGGGAGGTCATCGTGCCTCTTTACTCATCCCTCATCAGGCCCATAATTGAGTACAATGCCCTTTTGGGATGTACCTTACCAGACACCTGCAGCAACTGGAAAGACCCCAAAAGTACCTCACCAAGAGGATCAAAGGGCTCAAACAGATGCCATATGCTGCCCGGTTAAAGAAACTCCAGCTCTACTCAGTGGCATACCGCCTGCTCAGAGGCGATCTGTGCCTAACGTATAAAGCCATGTCCAACCCGGAATTAATGGACATCCTGCACCTCAGAAAATCCAAATCCCATCGAGCTACGCGCTCGAGACTTGAACCTCAGCACTGAAATAAATAGGACATGCTGGAGGGACAGATTCATAACCCAGAGGCTCCCTTCACTCTGGAATAAAATCCCAGTCCAGGTTAGGCAGAGTCCCTCATTGACTCTCTTCAAGAGGAATCTTTATGAGTGGATGGGAGATCATAGGTTTACCCCGGGTATCACTTCTGTGTCACTGTTAGACAGAGGCACAGTATACTAACCTCGAAAAAGGGCATAGCAAAATTAATTTAAAATGGGTGGCGAAAGCCAAACACACTCTGGCTAGGCTTATAAATACCATAGGGCAGATAGCCTAGTATGAACCTATGAACCTATGAAGGTCTCCACAAACACCTTTATATTGGGTGACTTCAAATACACAAATATTGACTGGGGATACTACTCAAGCCCCAACACCCTCGCCCAACAGTCGCTACAATTTGTAGACTCATATGCTATGGCACAACCAGTCAGCACAGCCACAAGGGGGAATGCATATTGGACCTGATCATCACCAACATGGGGACTGTATATTCCACACCGACGATATACCCCTCATTGGTAAGGTCAGAACATACATGTATCTAAGTATAAAATGTTAATTTGGGAGAGCGGTAAGGCAGTACATTCAATGCAAAGGCAGTATTTGCTTAAGATCGACACAAAAGACTGCTGTTTACCAAATAGTGAGCCGACACTCACAATATATAAGCAAATATAAAAGATATAAACTAAATTTTATTCAGACACAAGGAAAACGGCAAGCGCTTTCACCCGTAGGCTTCATCAGGCCATAGGTAATTAAACATTTAAATCATTTATATACCTTCTGGTACATCAATTAATCATGACATCACTTCCTAGTTTTGATTATAATGCTAATAATTCAGTAGCGCTTGAACAATAAAACATTCCATCATACGAATAAATATACTTAGCATGCCCACATTCAAAAATGCATTTTGCTATATACTTAATTTATACCATCTTTGTAAATATGGAATGTTTTATTGTTCAAGCGCTACTGAATTATTAGCTTTATAATAAAATGTAGTTTATATCTTTTATATTTATGTGGTCGATCTGTTTCTTTTTGAAAAGCTGGTGAAGTGAATACTGCCGAAATTTGGAATATATACTGGATTTATGTTTATCGAGTGGATTTATTGACCACAGTGTGGACTTGAGACATTTGCTTATATATTGCGAGTGTCGGCTCACTATTTGGTAAACAGCAGTCTTTTGTGTTGATCTTAAGCAAATACTGCCTTTGCATTGAATGTACTGCCTTACCGCTCTCCCAAATTAATATTGCCCTATAAGCCTAACTAGCCTGTTCTGCAAAGCTATGGAGCGTATTGTCATGGGACTCATACACATAAACATCGGGAACCTACAGACACTGTGTCCTACACATTTCAGTGTTGTTGTGGGCAGATCATGCCTCTTTTATCTGTTTGTATTCTTTAAACCATTAACAGATCCATCGACATAGGGATGGTTGTCCACACAGCCTACCTGAACCTTGCAAAACCCTTCAACACAATAACCCACTGGGCCATTATGCATAGGCTCACCAGCGTCGATATGGACACATATCTCACATGATGGATTGCTACCTGGATCAGGGATAGCACCCACATGGTCAGAATTGCAGGTGCCATGTCTGACTATACACCAGTTACATGTGGCATCCCAAATGGCTCGGTCCTGGGACCTCTCTTGTTCAGTATATATTTGTCTGACGTACAGACTACCACAGGGGGAATATGGCTGACCATGTTCGCATGTGACTGCAAACTGGGTACCATAATCAACTCTCCAGCTGCCACATGCATACTCAAACAGGGCCTCACAGAGATGGATGACTGGTGCCTGAGCCATGGCCTACAGCTAAATGCCATTAGTTGCATAGTCATCCCCTTTGGGAATAACAACATGCCCACACATTACCACATAGGTAGTACACCATTACATACGGTAGGGGTTGTTAGGGTTTTGGGGACATGACTTGTTCGTACTGTCGCCTTTGACAATCACATTGCCAAAGTGGTTGGACAGACCTTCTACATAGGCCACCTTATCCCATATGGTTTCACATCTAGATCGAGAGAGGTCATTGTGCCCCTATACTCATCACAACCATGCTTGGTTACAATGCCACATTTGGGGTGTACCTTACTCGACATCTACAGCAACTGTACTGGCCACAGAAGTTCCTCACCAAGCAAATCTAGGGACTCACACGGATGCCCTGCACAGTTCAGATGCAGTAACTTCAGCTCTACTCAGTCGCTTACCACCTACTCGGATATGATGTGTGCCTGTTGTTTACAGATATACCCAACCCAGAATTATTGGACATGCTCCACCTCCGGATATCTGACTCCCTTGGAGCTACACACTCCAGGGACATATACCTCAGCACAGATGTTAATAGGACATGCTGGAGAGACAGATTCTTATCCCAGAGGCTCCACTCACTCTGGATTGTAATCCCAGTTTCACATAGGCAGAGCCACCCACTGACAACCTACAGGAGACATCTTGATGACTGTATGGGTGATCATATGTTTACCCCTGGGATATCTTCTGTGTTCCTGCTAGACAGAGGCACACTAGCCTAAATGTACATGGGCTATCTTGTGTGACCTACTATTCACATGCACAGTGTAGTAATCTGACAGGGTTGCGAATGCCAAACACACTCTGCCTAGGCTTGTACATGACCTAGTGCAGATAGCCTAGTATCGACCTCTGAACCTATGCTAATGTTTGGGATGCACAATGTTTATTGCTGACACTGTTTGCAGGTCTTTATCGTCTTTGCTTTACCAGTTTCTATGAACAACTTAGGTATCTGCAGAACATATTTGATTATGACAGGGTTCCACTATATTATATATGTGTCTGTTGTCATATAACTGTGTGCACAGGGTGGATTGCTGGATAGTGAGAGGTTCCTGGGTTAACACATGCAACTGCCGGATATGTGTGGCCCACTGCTGTACTCAGACATGGCCTAAGTGTGTGAACATGCCCAATTCAGGCTTTCCGTGTTTTTTTGCCTGACATTTGTCTCATTTATTCATGTGTGAGCATGCCCAGTGTGACCTTTCAGTATGTTGATATCTTAGGTCCACTACATTTGTTGATGTGTGAACATGACCAATATTAACAATTATACTGTGTGTGTTGGAAGTCAGGTTCTTACTGCAGGACTCACCTTTGTGTCATAACTCGACAGGGATTATGCTGTGCCTGCAGGGTTTCCATGAGATACTTTGCATAGACTTATCAACATTCCTTCGTACAGGCTGACCACTGCAATACTGTCATGGTTTAGTGGTTCAATACTTTAACTATAGTGCACAGTATCCTGGGTTCCAGGCCCATCACTGCTTTATATTTTAATACTGAGCAGACCAGACTGCTTAAGGGCCAGTTAAGCAAATATGAGCATGTTGGCTTTTGTTCAGCTAAGCCCTACATAGACCAGGCTTATCCGACATTGTTCAATATTCACCAACATTGCTGGACGTTGCCCAATATTGCTCAACATTGACCACAGTTGTGCTAGTTGGTGTATGTGATTTTGTTTGCATATACTACATGGTGGTAAATGCTGTTTAGCACTGCTTTATATTGCTTAACACATGGCAATCATGCCTCAGGTGGTTCTGCAGGGCTGCCTATGTCGGATGCACATACTACACTCCCTGTACATGTTTGAAAGCAGGTAGTGTCAACTTAGGCATCACTTTTACTATATGTGCAAGTCAGAGAGTGGTATCATTTCCAGAGTTCCTACTGAGCCAGTGTATGTGCTATGCGTTGCCTCTTTGCCAAGGCCAAAGTATACCGGGCACACCTCCTTCTGCCTACTGGGGCAGGGTCAGGTTGTTCCTCCTCCGAGTCACGCTCTGCCTGTGATGGCCTTGGCAATGGTGGGGGCTGTCTGGCCAAGGCCTATGCTGGTCCTGCTGCAGCTGTTTTCACAGGATCATATTATGTAGCATAGCACATACCATGACAATTTGGGTACATGTAGTTGGTGAGTACTGCAAGGCTCCACCAGATGTGTCCAGGAACCGGAACCGTGACTTGAGCAGCCCAAACACATGCTCGATTACATTACGTGTTTGTGAGTGTGCCTCATTATGGCATTCCTGTTCAGGTGTGTGTGCATTTCTGATGGGTGTCATCAGCCACGGCTCCAGTGCATAGCCAGCATCCCCCACTAGGTGACCATGTGGGATGTCCCCATTGGCAAATGTCTGATACAGCTGCGTCAGATGCCAGATATGGGAATCATGGTAGCTTCCAGGGCAGCCAGCACACACATTCAGTATTATGCCCTGGGCATCACACACGACCTGACAGTTGATGGAGGGGAAGCCCTTGCGGTTGAAGTAGACCCTACCCCGCTCGCCGGATGGTGCTTTGATGCATATGTGCGTGCAGTCTATTGCACCCACTACCTCAGGGTATTCCACTATTTGCTGGAAGAGATGCATATTGCTGGCCAATACCTCATGGGAACTGGGGAAATATACATGATCACTGACATGTGCTGACATGGCATCCAGGAACTGGTGCAGTACCCTGGATATTGATGCCTGTGATATCCCCATCATATCACCGGTTGGTCTCTGGAAGGTACCTGTTGCTAATATTCTTAGGCCAACACATACCTCGGTTTCCACTGGGATGGGTTCCCCTCTGTTGATTCTGTGTGTGAGGCGTGGCCTGCACAGCTCAACAATTTGCTGCAGGAGGTCTCTGTCCACTCTATAGTGCTCCACTATCTCCAGCTCATGTAGCCCCTGGTAGGTTACCCTGGGCCTGTACACTCTTCTCCGTCTCCTCACTGTGGGATGTCCAGCAGCATTTCTATTGTCACCACCCTCAGCATGTTGCATATGTCGCCTCATAACATCAATGGCAGCCCCTAAAATTTCTTTGTCTCAGTACAGCTTTTTCAGTTTTCACTTCTATTAGCTTACTGCAGTGTCTGTTGTGAGAAACATAATGGACTGTTGTTTGCAGAGTTTTAAGTGCTAGGCTGGGCTGGGCTAGTGTACTGCCTGTGTAATTGCCTGATTCTGATTGTTTTCACCTGCTAGCTCTGCTAGTACTCCCTGGTAGCTTCCTACTATTTGTTGTGCTTCCTTTTTCCTTTCTGTTTCCTCGGGGGTGGGGGGGCATCGCTGCGCACACAAGCGCAAACACACTCACAGCAGCTCACACGTGCACACACATGCTTACATGGACTAAAACTTGCTTATTCGGGTTAAAACGTGCACACACCAGTGCAAACGCGCTTACAACTCTTTAAACAGTCTTATACATGCTTACTCCAGCTTAAATGCGTGCACTCACGCTTACACGTGTGCACTCTGTCTTACTTGGGTTTACAGGCACGCACACGTGCGCATGCCCACTCAGCAAGAAACTTTGGTGTTATCCACGGCATACACCTTCCATTTCTTGCCTTTATCTAGCCTACCTGTTGACACACCTCTTTCCATGATGCGTAAATGACAGCTGACACATGCCACTCTGCTCCAATGAGTTTCACTTCTTTCATACATACCCCACTCGTGATGTCACCTATCTTTTACTCTGTTACTCCCCTTATCCTACTCCTACACTCCACTGACTGTGCTCATTTGCTATGTAAACTTGCGATTCACTATCCTAACCCTCCTTTGCATAGGATTGCCTACTAATGCTTGGTTACATCTCTTAAACTGAGCTTCCCCCCTTAGCAACCTCTACTCGGTGGCCATGTTGTCTTCAGCCTGCCATTCCTTTGCATTGTACATTAACAATTTAAATAAGATCCACATTTGTGGGTTTTAATTTTTAGTTTTCTGGTTTTTAGAGCGCAGCCCATTTGCGCGGTGCTGCGCTGCACTTAAACATCGGAAATCGGAGAAAAAAAAACAAATTATTTTTTTTCATATTGCATTGGGAAACATTGCCAATGGCCATATATTTGGCCAGTGGCATGCTTCCTGCACTGGATGCAACCTTTATTTGGGGCTGTCATGGCTCCGTTTTGCTATTTGCAGAATGATACTCAGTTGTCAACTGAGTACATTTCTGCAAATAACACTGCTCTTACTCGGACAGATTCAGGTTTCCTGAATCGCAATTCTACCTTATTTGCATGCCTTTCGCTTGCAATTGAGGTAATTTGCATATCCCAGCCCTGTCTGTGTAAGAGCCGTTTTAGGAGCTCTCTTGCATGCCCCTGCAGGCTGTTCCTGGATCGCTCGTCGGACATGATGGCTGCATGGAGTCTTACTCTACTCTTAGACTCCGTGCAAGCCATCGTGAATCCAGCTCATCTTAATAAGATCAGATAATGGTAGTAGAAGTAGCTAACTTAAACTCGTCCTAAGTCAAAAAATAAAAAAATATATAATTTGAAATATTATTCAGAATTACTAAGTATTCAAAAGTAATGCAAGCAGGGTAGGCAGTTTGTTTCAGGTTGAAAATTATTCATTAAGTACACAGACAAGTGATCCAAATAAAACAAAAATAACAGAATAATACTTTCCTCACAAGCTTTCTAACCATATATATACTCTTTTATCAGATAAGGGAGTAGTTTATTCTGCTGTGAAACACAATGTATTGGTATATATGTTAAATTCACATCTCTTCTTCCATCTTCCATTATCTGATCTGATTAATACACAGTGACTAACTAGATATATATGGATTGAAAATCTTCCACACACACATGTTTCGTACACTGTATTCTTTTTGAACCCATTATACTTTTTTACTGGGTTGTTTGAGACTTCAAAGATACCACTGAGATTACTTGTTTTTTGGCTTCATAAAATAGCCAAACATTTGGCACGTGTTCACCATGTCCACAAAGTAATAAGTGGCAATGGTCAATAACTGCAACAAATGCAAAACATATCTTCAAAATATATAAATAAATTAAATAAAGCAGGACCAAAAGATACTTCTCAGACAACTTTTTTTTTTAAGTTTTCTGTGGAGTACATTTTGGTCCTGCTTCATTTTGTTTATTGGTTTGTTCACCATAATTTGGTTTGGTATATCTTCAAAATATAATATGGAAATATGAAGGTGGAAAGGAGGTGGCCAATCTGGGCCCACATCAGGGAAAAGTAGAACAAGGTAAGTTGACACACTTCAAATGCATATGTACAGCACACGGGTTGCTGTACAAGCTAACCCAAAAATGTATGTCTCATAGGCAGAATGATTGCTGATGTCCCCAGAAATGGCCATGTACAAATTACACATATGTGTAATCAGCATTGCCAGCACAGGGCAGACAACACCACATCATGCCAGTGAGACATTATGAGAGCTGTCATCCAAAACACATGGGAAGTGTTTATAGGCAATTGTTGCAGCACTAGCTGCAAGTTAACTGCCACATTGCATGGACAGCTGAATGTGGGAGGAAAGTGTGCTATGTTAATCTGTGTCATGCACACATTGAAACATAATTAAATTTCACACAATAACGGGTCTATATCACAACATCGAACTTACAAAAGTTTGATTGTTGTAATATCGAACCCTTATGTCCGAAACCCAACAAAACCGAAAGCACAGAACAGAGATTTTTTTCCCAGGTTTCCCAGGGAATAAAATCGCTGTTCTGTGACAAAAAAAATAAATAAATAAATAAATAACCTTAAACTTAAACTGAACTGATAAAGGAAAAATTGTAGCGTGACCTTGGAGTTGGTATATTTAAAAAGCGGGGTGTGTGGGGAGTGCAGCCCCCCCCCATGTGGGAATGCAGGGAGGCATGCCCCCCTGCTTACAACCCTCAGGTACATTCCTTTTGCTTTTATGTATTTATTTTTTTACAAAGTATGACAACTTCGAACTTATGGTTTTGACCATATCACGTTCTAAGTTGTCATACTTCGACTATGTAATATAGACCCATCTGCCACACTTAATTACTAGGAGTTATTCTTGATAAAAATCTTACATTTGACCTTCATAGGTTCATAGGTAGGTACTAGGCTATCTGCCCGAAGGCATTTATAAGCCTAGCCAGAATGTGTTTGCTTTCGCTGGCCCCTTAGATTAGTTCCCTGTGCCTCTGTCCAGCAGAGCCACTGAAGTGATCCCCGAGGTAAACTTTCTGTCTTTCATCCACTCGTCAATGTTTCTTTTGAAGAGTGTTAGTGAGGACCTCTGCCTAATGTAGATTGGGATCTTCTTCCAAAGCATGGGAAGTCTCTGGGGCAGGAATCTATCCCTCCAGCACATCCTATTTATTGTTGTGGTGAGGTTTAGATCCTTAGAGCGTGTGGCTTGAGGGGATAAGGTTTTCTTTAGGTGGAGCATGTCCATCAATTCTGGGTTAGACATGGCCTTGTATATCAGGCAGAGATCACCTTTGAGTAGGCAGCATGAAACCGAGTACAGCTGTAATTTCTTCAGTTGAGCTGCATAGGGCATCTGTTTGAGGCCAATGATCCTCTTGGTGAGGTACTTCTGTGGTCTTTCCAGCTGTTGCAGGTGTCTTGTAAGGTACATCCCAAATGAGGCATTGTACTCTATGATGGGTCTGATGAGTGATGAGTAGAGGGGCACAATGACCTCTTTTGATCTGGATGCGAACCCTTTTGTGATTAGGTGGGCCACACAGAAGGATTTTCTAACCACTTTGGCAATGTGATGATTAAAGGTAAGATTACTATCTACTTGGGTCCCCAGATCCCTTATTATGTCTTCCGTATTTAGGGGACTACCACCTGTGTGGTAGTTTGTGGGTACTTTGTTTTTTCCAAAGGGGATGACTATGCACTTTTTGGCATTTAGCTTGAGGCCATGATTTTGACACCAGGTATCCATCTCAGTGAGACCCTTTTGGAGGATGTCTGTGTCAGCTGGAGAGGCAGTTATAGCCCCTAGTTTGCAGTCGTCTGCGAACGTGGTCAGCCATAGTCCTCCTGTGCTTGCCTGTACCTCTGTGAAGTATATGTCAAACAGGAGGGGGTCCTAGGACTGAGCCCTGGGGAATGCCACTTGTAACCGGTTTAGAGTTGGACCTAGCTCCTGCAACTCTCACCATGTGGGTTCTGTCCATGAGCCAGTTGTCAACCCATCTTGTGATGTAGGGATTTATGTTCAGGCTGGTAAGCTTGACTATAATACCAGAATGGGGAATGGTATCAAAGGCCTTTGTGAGGTCTAGGTAGGCTATGTGTACCACCTTTCCCTCGTCTATAGCCTTGGTAACTGTCTCAAAGAAGTCCACCATGTTTAGGAGGCATGATCTGCCCTTAACAAAGCCGAACTGGATAGGGTCCAGTGTTTGGATGTTCCCAATGTCTCTGTTAATGATTTCCATGATGATGCGCTCCATAGCCTTGCAGACCAAGCTAGTCAGGCTTATAGGGCAATAGTTCCTGGGGTCTGTTGTGGCTCCACCTTTGTGGAGTGGAATAACCATTGCTGTGCACCACTCTATGGCTACGTAGCCTGTGGACAGGCTGTGTTTGAACGGTGTGTTTAGGTGAGGGGTTAGTTCATCTTTGAGCTCATGTAGGACACAGCCTGGGACACCATCCGGTCCCATTGATGCTGTGTTTTTGGCATTGGAGAGGGCTATTTTAACCTGAGTGTCTGTGATTTCAGGGACTCTACATTCTTCTGGGATGGTTATGGGCCCTTTTGGGGTGAGAGGGGGGTGAAGTTTGCACTGAACCTGTCTGCCAGGATGTTGGCGATATCGGTCAGTTCAGTGTATTTTGTGCCATTCTGCACTAACTCCGAGCAGATCTGAGCATTGCCACTTAGATTCTTGATATAGCTAAAGAATGCCTTGTGGTTATCTTTGGCGTCCTTGGCAATTTTTCTTTCAAAGCTCGCCTTGGATGATTTTATGAGGGATCATAGTTTCTTGCTGGTACTGATCAGGGATGTCTTCCCTTCTTGGGATTTTACTCTTTTCTGTACTAGTTTTCTCCTTCTATTGTATAGCTTGTTTATGGCAGGAGTCCACCAGACCGGTTTCCTTTTCTTGGAGGAGCGAGTCCTGGTTTTGCTTGGGATGGCATGATCCATGCATTCTTGTAGGTGCCCGTAGAATGCATTAGTAAAGGATTTTGCAGCTTGGACAGAGTTATCCTTCAGCATGGGGGCTTTGAAACTTTCCACCTCAGTCTTAAGTAATGTGAAGTTTATTTTAAAAAAGTTTTTCACTGTGGTTTTCTTGTCCAGGGGTGGGGGCGGAATGTGGATATCCAAAGTGATTTTTTTTATGGCGAGATCTAACCAGCGAGGGGTTGACCTCTGGTGTGGAACATCGGTTGCCCATGTTGGTGATGACCAGGTCCAATATGTTGTCACCTCTGGTGTGAGTGCTGATCAGTTGAACCAGGGTGTTTGAGTTTATAAATTCTAGGAAATTTTGGGCAAGGGAGTTAGTACTTGATTAGTTCTCCAAGTTAATGCTTGGGTAATTGAATTCACCCAGTATTAGGGTGTTTGGTAGGACCTTTATGTTTCCCAGTGTTTCAAGAAACGTGGAATGGGGGTCCTGGGACATGGTGGGTGATCTGTAGCAAGCTACAATTTGAATTGCAGTTTTGCCTGTTGTTAGTTGCACGTGGATGATCTCTGAAGCATCGTGCTGTGCCACTAACCTGGAGGTGTGGGTATCCTTGATGAATATGGATATGACCCACCTTTTGTATTCCGGTTTGGGTTCTGTGGCTGAAATGTATGTTATGAGTTGTAGCCTGGTAGTGTTGGGGTGCTCTCTGGAGCCTTAAACCAGGTTTCTGTTATTGCACATATATCAATTTTCTCCATACTGAGGAGTGCCTCGAGTGTGTGCATTTTGAGGTTTAGACTCCTGGCATTGAGTAGCATTACCCTCAGTTTTTTGTTACTTGTGCTATTTACGGTGGTGGTTTTGTCTTTTGAGCCTTGCCTAAAAAAGGCACTATGGGGTGGCAAGAGCCTTGGCCAGTATTTGAAAGCCTAAGGGTGACAGATGCAAGCCGTCTCTAGTGAAGCAGCATGGCTTGTCAAGCATGTCATCCCAGGCAGACAGGCACCCAATCCCCTTTGAATAACACCAGAAACTTAGCCAATTGTTGAAATCGAGAATTTTTTCTTTATACCATGGTAACATTCTTGGTGAGGGCAGGATGCCACTCAGGGTCAGGGTCATACCAGCCTGGGCTACGTGATCAGATAGCTCTTCCATGTCTCTTTTCATGTAGTCCAGGGAGGTACGGCTCAGGTCATTCACACCATCATGGATAATGACAGAGTCATATTTATACTTGTTCTGGAGTGACCCGAGTGCTTGTGTTATGTGGCAGATCCTGGCACCCGACAGGCAGCTAACAGTAACCTTCTCCTTATTCAGCCTAGTGAGTGGGATGTCAGTGTTCCTGACTATAGAGTCACCTATTACTAGTATGTTGGGTATGTTATTTTGGCTTAAGGGCTGTGATTGTATGGCACACTGGTTTTGTGAGGTATGTGTTTCATGGTTCATGTTGGGGGGGTGGAGGTTGCTTGGATATTTGCTTTGGAGGTCTCTGTTTGTTTTGCAGATTTTTATTTAGAGCCTCCGAGTATGTTTTGATGTATTTATGTGTGTTTTTTTTCCAGTGCAACTTTAATGGGTCTATGTGAGACTGGTGGTGTGATGCAAGTATTTCCATTCTCCTCTTGACTGTCTGATCCAGTCTTGGGTTGAGAGAGCTTAGCCTCCAGTTTGGCTGTATAATTGCATCTTTCACATGTATTAGTGTTTGGTGGTAGGAGGAGGGGGTTATCTGTGTACATGAGGCAGTTGTGACATTGCCTCAAAATGCCCAGATTCACTAGTTGGACTAGAGAGTACACCTGAAACTGCCCTTTGGACATGCCTGGATAGGTACAGTGAATTGTTTTACTGGATGGTTGGTAAGGTCAAATAGAGAGCCTTGTCCTTCTGTACAGTACAGGAAGGTCTAGTGCTAGAGTTTATAAGTGCTTGCTATAAGTTTTGAGCAAGTGTCAAGCTGAGAAATGAATGGCTTGAGTACTTAAGTTGAAAGTTTGTCTAGTTCCGAGGGAAAACTTGAAGAGGAGACTTTGTGGAGTCGGGAATAGTTTTGCCCTAGCTAACCTGTGTGCAAAACTGAGCAAATATGGTATTTATAGCAGGGAAATAAAAGCAATAGAAATTTGCCCAAAATGGCCAATAAACTACTAATTTCTGGCCTGAAACCACTCCTCCAGTGACAGATAGGCTGCTCGAAGCTCCCCTCTCTCACAGGTGAACAGAGAACTTCCTTCTATCCAAGTAAGGTATGGGCAAACACAGAGATATATATTTATATATATATATATATATATATATATATATATATATATATATATATGTGTATATATATTAGAAAATAAAGCAGATACACTCAGAAAAACACTTTAAATGCACAGAAAAGGATACTTATTGTTATCTAGATCAGAGTTGTAGTCAAAGCCCTTAGTACTAAAGTAGGAAGAAACACAAATACAGTAAAAGCAGATGAATAAAGTGCAATTTATATATATATATATATATATATATATATATATATATATATATATATATATATATATATATATGTGTGTGTGTATATATATATATATATATATATATATATAAATGGAAAACAAACTGATTTAAACAAGTTACCCAAATAATCAGAAAAAAAGCTCAAAACTGAGCCCTGTTCCAGCAGTCTTCAATCAGACCGGTTCTAAATGTACACCCCTGCTTACTAGGGTGGAGGGGAAACTTCTCCAAAAAAGATGGCCTGGATCAGTGCTCAAGTTATACAAACATAGCTAGATTCAGCAGGCCTGAATCTGGTCTATGCTACAGCAACAAGCCACACCAATTTCAGAAAGAAACAGTTCAAATAAGCAGGCACAATAAGCCTGTGACCAGAAATTCCCATCTCAGAAGGGCAGAATCCAGCCTCTCCTCCCACAAGAGTGCAGACCACAAAGCTTCTTAATGTAGAATAACTGGCCTGAAGCCCAAGTGCTTAAGCCAGAACTAATACACATTTAGAATAGCAGACACTGGGCCTTCAATCAGAAATTCACAGCTTAGAAGGATGTAAGCTACCTGTCCTGCCACGGCAGACCACAAACCTTCTTAATGTAAAACAGCCTGTATGAAGCCCAAGTGCTTAAACCAAAAGACTTAGAATAACAGCTACAGTTTAATCAGGCTACTATCAAGCAGTAATAAATGCAACAGAATAGATAAAATTGAGTACTTTTAAGAAAAGCAAAATAAAGTAGGAGGAAAGACAAATACAGTAAAAGCAAATGAATATAAAAAAAAGCAAAGCATAAACTATGCACCCTCTACAGACATAAATACTACCTTAACCATGCTACTAAGCATACTCTTGCCACTACCTTTCTACTGCCTTCTCTACTGTATGGGGCTCCATTCCTTGCCAATATCCAGTCCTCCCTAAAATCCGAGCTTGAGTCCTGTTATAACAAGGTTGCCACATTTGCAACCAAATGCACAGTACTCTTTCCATCATTGCACCTCCCTAAAGTCACTCAACTGGCTCAAACTTCCACATTATCTAACCTACCTGCAGCTAACCACAGCACACAAAATCATCTACAAACCCTCAGACTGCCCATCCCTCAATTCCATCTTAACCTACTACCATCTAAACAGGCCACTTAGATCTGAAAATCAATTTCTTCTGCAAGCTGACAAACCTAAACTCCCAGCTGTTGATATGCTTTATTCTTTCTCCATTAACAAGCTATGACATTCTCTCTCACTAGCTATCAGAACCTCTAACACCATCTCTTCCTTCAAAAAAATCTCTGTGGCAATACCTCTCCACCCTTTGGTAATGGCGAAGTCTCAATTCTCATCCATCCATAACCTGACTCCCCAGACCCTAAGTTATACTCACCTTAATTTACATCCTGACATGTACAATTTTTCCTTTATCACTTCTTAGGACATATACAATATATCTTTCTGCCTATTTTCTATCTTTGCTTTACTATCTATCTATGCCTTCACTATTGCTTTTACTCTACACCTTGCACTAAAACATATACAATGTATCTTTTTGCCTGTTCTCTATCTATGCCTTCACTATTGCTATCACTCTACACCCTGCACTGCAACATATACAATGTATCTTTTTGCCTGTTCTCTATCTTTGCCTTCATTATTGCTGTAACTCTACACCCTGCACTAGAACATATACAATGTATCTTTCTGCCTGTTCTCTATCTTTGCCTTCATTATTGCTGTAACTCTACACCCTACACTAGAACATATACAATGTATCTTTCTGCCTGTTCTCTATCTTTGCCTTCATTATTGCTGTAACTCTACACCCTGCACTAGAACATATACAATGTATCTTTCTGCCTGTTCTCTATCTTTGCCTTCATTATTGCTGTAACTCTACACCCTGCACTAGAACATATACAATGTATCTTTCTGCCTGTTCTCTATCTTTGCCTTCATTATTGCTGTAACTCTACACCCTGCACTAAAACATATACAATGTATGTTTTTTCCTGTTCTCTAGCTATGCCTTCACTATTGTTATCACTCTTCATCCTGCACTAGAACATATACAATGTATCTTTTTGCCTGCTCTCTATCTTTTCCTTCATTATTGCTGTAACTACACCCTGCACTACAACATATACAATGTATCTTTTCTCCTGTTCTGTATATTTGCCTTCATTATTGCTCTAACTCTACACCCTGCACTAGAACATATACAATGTATCTTTTTGCCTGTTCTCTATCTTTTCCTTCATTATTGCTGTAACTACACCCTGCACTACAACATATACAGTGTATCTTTTCTCCTGTTCTGTATATTTGCCTTCATTATTGCTGTAACTCTACACCCTGCACTAGAACATATACAATGTATCTTTTTGCCTGTTCTGTATCTTTGCCTTCATTATTGCTGTAACTCTACACCCTGCACTAGAACATATACAATGTATCTTTTTGCCTGTTCTCTATCTTTGCCTTCACTATTGCTATCACTCTGCACCCTGCACTATTGTGCTGCTTATACTCTCACAACATCCTGTAAATACTGCTAAATGACTGCTCTTATCACCATAATATCTCTAAATGAATAATGATATGATCACTTGATTAGGATGCAACTCATAACTGTATAAATCTTTACATATCTTATGTTTACACACATTCTTTACTGGCTGTTTTTGTTAATGCTACTTGTATCTACTGTTTTTGAATTTTATGTACTGTTATACTAACTGCCATGTGGAGCTTTTCTCCCCAGACCACCACTGAAAATGGGTTCTTTTGGCACAGTGGACTTTCCAAGTAAACAAATAAACAAATGCCAATAAATAAATAAATAATACATAAATTACGTGTGGTGAAAATGGTACTCAAAGATGGGTGCACATTCGGTGCTCTGGTGGTGCTGCGGTAGAGTTGTCGCCTCACAGTAAGACGTCCTGTTCAATTCTCAGCTAAAGCGTCTTCTATGTGGAGACATGCGTGAATGGGCATACCTTCGTTGAAGGTTGTGCGTCAGGCCTGGCAAGTCGGTATGTAAAAATCTACTGCCAATCATTAGTGGACTGGAGTTCCGCTGTGGCGACCCCAAACCAGGAAAAGCCAAAAGATACAACTTTCAATTATACCAGAGTCAGAGGTAGCTGATAAGGTAAACTGGCACCTGCTAACATTTCTGTTTAGTGCAATATTAAATCTGTTAACCTTATTCATACCCAAAGGTACCTGTTTTAGACTTACTTTTTATTGAAAATGTGTACTTTAAGATAAATAGTTGTAACTTTCTGTAGTGATGTTTAATTAACCTTTATACATACAGGTGTTGCCGTTTTTGTTAAGAACATGCAGTAATTTCCCACATGCTGTTGTATAGACAGATTTACATACCAAAAGTGAACAGTGCATAAAGACAGATTTATAGATCATCCATATGTCTTCGAGTAATTCTGTACACTGTAGTGGAAGTCTAGAAAGCCACAAATTCTGACATTATCTATACATACTATGTTCTTTTGCTGTCACATATATGTCTTCATTGATGTTCCTAAACAAAAGTGTTAATACTATGTTCTTTTGCTGTTATGGATATTTCTTCATTGATGGTTCTTAACAAAATTCTTAGAACTACTGGCTCAATATACAATGGATCTGTACTCTCTGTGGCCTGCTTACAGAACTTGAGGTTTTCTAATGATTCCTCTAATTTGTTCAATTGTTAGTTTGCATCGTATTTTAATGTGAAATGCATGTAGATTATTGTATCATGATGCTGTTGTCTTTTGAACTCTATTCATCAGATATGTAGTGTTAGGGGTTCTAATCTCTAAAACTATCACAAGTTATGTTGACTTTACAGCTATTTATGCAGGCATTGTTCTTACTTTTTATACATCACATTAGTATTTGTGAAAGACAGTGTTTGATAGACATTTGTATTGCACAGGAATGTATACTCTTCATAGTGACATATGTTGTCCATATAATCATCTGCATAACTGGGCAACCACAGGAATATGATCATATGCATATCACTGTCTTTCAGATGCCAAACAGATGTAGGGGTGACAATTTCTCCCCACAGGAAAATGAAAACATACTAAATGCTCTGCAGCAACATGTAAAGACACTCCTTGGACATGCAGGGAATACAGTTTGAAGAAGTGAAGTGTGGACTGACATCATCAACATGATTAATGTGGTTGGAGGTCACAATAGATCCTATGAGGGCTGTCAACAAGGCTGCTTGGACATGATCCTCCGTGCAGCCAACAGGTTATAATGGGGTTCCTATCACGTCATCAAACTTTTACAAGTTCGAACCACATATGGTCAAGACCATATGTTCGAATTTGTAAAAGTTCGAGCGTGTGAATGGAAATCTTCATAGGCAGAGGTTTCCATTCACTTCAATGTGGTGCAATCTCGGAGTTGGTATATTTAAGTAATGGGCATGTGGGGGTGCAGGGGAGCTTTCCCCCCTGCCTACAGCAGTTTATTTTGTTGTCCATTGTGTTTTTTTTTTTTTAGGTAGCTGAAGTTATGTAACTTCAAACATAATGGTTTGACCATTAGGTGTTCAATGTTACGTAACTATGTGATATAGACCTGTTATAATGATATAAGAGATTGATGGATTCCACCTGTGGTGGGCCAGCATTCACAACTCCCATTGACATCACAATATTTCTGGAATCCTTGCATGCAGCAAGAGAGGAGTGATACATACCCAAGGGTTGGCTAGAAGCAGGAATTCCAGGCCAATCATGTACGCTTTGCTTTGCATGACATGGCTGACTATAGAGTAAATTATTGCATATTGCTGTTGCATGCATATTCATGTATTGTTATTTTGGATTTACAGCAGCAGAATTGAACCATGCACACATATTCACACAGGGTGATGATGATGAATGTAAGTGTAATGACATGTACTCATACAACTGCAGTAGAGACAGAACAGTGCAAGCAACATGGGTAATGCTGTTTTCATTAATATTCAAAGGTCCACCTGCTTCTGGACAACTCCAGAGAACAGCAGATGAGTTTTTCCATACTGTGTTACTGTGGCCACTACCTGTTATTGCCTCAGCTTCATGTCATGGTATTGCTGTTTACTGTCATATTGATATTTCCATAACATTGTACGCTACAGGCACATCCAGTGGGGGTCCAAGCCATGCAGGTGCAAGTGCAGACAGACTAGGTGGGTTCCCACAACAGGTTCATGGTTTGCATCAATGTGTAGAACACATGTGATACATAACATTAATGTCACTGGTTTTCAACATAAGGGCATGCAGACAACAGGTGCAATGTCCATCACGTGCGTAGCTGCAGCTTTTGTTACTGAGTTGTATTTGTAATGCTGTCAGTATTCTGTTGCCTGCCTGCACACATGACTGTGCTGCCTTTCTCTTTACTTTGCCACTGCAGCATCCACAGTACAACACACAAACTCAAAACAGCAGGAGTCTGTCAGTATTATGTTATTAACTATCTCTCGTACATGTTATTGCTGTTACTACTGTTGCTGTCATCCATTAATACTGTGTTCTTCTTCCCATTCCTAGGCCAGACTGCATCATCCTCATCAAATGCATAAACAAGTGGTAAGTCTATGTAATATCTGCTGTATGTTGTAATGCTGTTCAAATGGTTCATACTGGCAATGATGTGATTAATAATGCTGTCTTTTTCCCCTACAATAGTTGAAGTTCACCCCTATTCTACAGCACTGTCTTCCCAGGAGGATTTGTCAGGTTCATAAGTTCATAAGTATTTACTAGGCTAATGACCACAAGGGCCTTTTTAAGCCTAGCCATGCATCGCAAATCTCTGAGTTCTGATATCCTTGGTAAGTGTAAGCATGGGCCTGGGAGATGAACCATTTACAGGTTATCCGTGTCCATTAGAGACATAGGTGCCAAACCAGGGATGAATTTCCAGTTTCCCAACCAATTCTCCAAGTTGCACTTGATTTGGGTTATGGAGGAACTCTGCTTCACATGGATGGAGAGCCTGTTCCATAGATGGGAAGTCTCTGGATACATACCTATCTCTCCAGCAGGTCCTATTTATGTGTGTTTTGTCTGTATTTATCATATATGTCATGAATGTTGGCTATGTAACTTAATTGCCTACTCCCTGTTATGTAGATTCCATGAGCCATACACAGAAAAGACCTCATGGTAAGTTTTTATTATCTATAACATTGCGGTGAGTTATATGTGTCATATGTCTGCAATTATATCCAGCATGTGATGTAAGCATGTTGTCCAAATCTGTGTTATCTGTCTCTTAGCACATCAACAATCAATATTCTCCAATAGCCTGTCCAGAGATCTGGTACGGGATCTGATGTGTCTCAGTATGGTAGCATTTCCCCCGGCACACAGGACAGTGACATATTGATGCAGTCCAGACAAGATGATGACAGTCATGTGGATGCAGATATAGCATTAGATGTGAAGGAAACTTGTTTGGTCATTCTGACCATGAGGAGACACTGGATGGCAACCAGGATGAGGCCAGTGAAAAACAGACCCAAGCTGAGACTGCTACTGATGTTGACACTTCCCTAAAACACATTGATACTGGCCGTCACAGTAGACATATGTGTGCACATGCTGTGCATGGTCCAGTGTCAGAGGGTGTCTGCCTTCTCCTATAAGCAAATTAACATTCCCAGCAACATCATGGATCAGATATCTGTACACTTGCCCATGCACACCAGTTGCATTGCTGCATGAAGGACAGTAGTGCAGACATGGTGAGATAATGGCATCATTGGCTGCACAAAATGAAAGTATGCTATCTGTGGCACTGTTAGTAGAAACCTTGGCCTCTATAGTACTACAGCAGTGTCATAGTAGAAGCAGGGTTCTGCGTGTCCTGACTGTGCTTAGCCAATTGCAACACAGAAGAGGCAGGCTACTTCTCAGCAGAACCAACCCTGCCTATTGTGCATCAGTGTCTATGTTCCAATGTGCTCACACTTTCACTGCTGACCCATCTGTTGTGGTTCCACCAATCATGACCAGTCATGCAGCAGTCACTCTCCTTCAACACAACATGGTTACCCTATCAGTCTGCATTGTACAGCAACCTGGGTCAAGTGTTTTTGTACATTGTAGAGGCGGACCAGACCACAAAGTGAGCCATCTGTGATGGAACCCTAGACTGCATTAGAGTAACACAGACAATAATTTCAATTAGTCTGGTAGTGTCATTTTCACCCAGTAGTGATGATGATTGCAGTGCAGAACACTGACAATGTCATCTGTCTGTGTTCGTTGACAAGTCTGATGCCATAAGAGTCTGACAGTTTTACTAAACATAGCTGCCTCCATTTATTACATTACTTTAGACATACTTTACAGTGATGTCTTTGGCTTGTGATGTTAAAAGTTCTACATTATGTGGTGCATTGTTTACCTGTTTGTAACTTTTTATAGTGGAAAGATAGGAATGTGTTGCACTGATGTGTGTTCTTTAATGTTTGCCGTACAATGATACAACAATCTGAGAATGTATGCATGTCTATGTCAGTTGTGCCCAAGCTGATGATCCCTGGAGTGCGACAGATTTGTATATCTTCATAATGTTATATATTATGGTTATGGTATTATGTCTGCTTGTCAGTGTGTACATCTAGTGTGTATTCACCATTAGATGCAATCTGTGCTGCTGTGGTGGGGCAACACCTGAACATCAATATTTAAACTGTTTACTCATGTGTGTCTGGCTTGTCATGACTCAAACGTGTGAGTTAGATGCTGCTGTGTTGCTTGGGCCTGAACTTGTGGTCACACCCTATGTTTATTACACCTATGACTTCTGCCCCCTGCATCCTCCTGCTCCTCCTCTGATACCTCTGGGATGTCCTCTTCAGACATCTGGGGGTTTTAGGGTATTTCACTCATACATGCAACTGGCAATTCACCATATGGTCTGGTTAGCATGTTGTTCAGCATGGGGCACATTTTAATCATCTGTGTTGCCTTCTCAGGTATCTCCTGCAGTGCATCCCCAGATGAGTCCAGACATCTGAATATAGCTTTCTGTACACCAAGCACACACACAGTATGTGGTATTTCTGGTTGTTGCATGTCCTCTATTGTAGGCCTCATCTGCAGGGTTGGATCGTTCATTGTATGGAGTCATAAGCCGTGGCTGAAGCAGGTACCCACAGTCACCTGTTATGTGAATAAAAACACATTTGGTCAGCATAGATATTGCTGGGAGGGATATTGTTGGGAGGGGTATCCTGAGCTTACATCCTAGCTGTGCTCTTTACTTGCATGGTAGTAGTTCCCTCATGTATTTCAACTTGCTGAAATACTGCCTTCATTCCACTTTCCTTCCATAAGGCAGCATCAAGGACACTTCCAGGGTGTGCTGCCATGATGTTTGTTATGCTGCCATCTGCTAAGACACAATCTGGTTGTTCAGGGATGGTCAGACTTTTCTGTTTATGTATCTGTCTACTTCAGGATGTACTGATGTCTTGCAGGGTATGTGTATGCCATCTATTGCACCGAGTACATGGAGGAAGTTTGCAGTCCTATAAAACTTGTGCATTATAGTTCTCCACTCCATGGGGCTGGATGGCAAGTGTATGTAGTATATCACATTGTTGCACATTGCTGCCAAGAATTTTGCCAGGATATTGCTGACAGCTGTCTGTAACACTCCCACAGCATCCTCAAATTCTCTGAAATGTCCTAGATGCAAGTATACCCAGGCTGTGACACACTTTGGTTTCAAGAAGGATGGGATTTCCTCTCAGGGTCTGCACAGACATGTGGGGCAAAAATGTTGCAGACAGTCTGCACCAGTTAGCTGTCTAGCTTGAACCTGTCAGCTATTTGCTGCTCAGACAACTGGTTTAGTAGCATTCTTGCTCTGAACTTCTAGGGTTACAGCCACATCCTCACTCATGGCTTGTATCGCTGCAGCCTGTTGCAGTTCATTAACTGCAGGTTGCATTTTTATGTTCTTTTTTAGTATTGTTTTGGAATTCAGCAGAATCTGTAGCAGTAGCTTCTGTTCCTTGAGGTCTATATAGCATATGCGAAGGATCTCAGAAAGAGAGTTGGAGTTTGTCATATTTAAGTTAAGTTGGGCACACAGACAGACATGCATGGAATCTGTAATTATTCTACACTAATAATAATTAATAATTATTAATAACATTAATAATAATATCATTAATAATAACGAATAAGATTAATAATAATTAATAATTAAGTAATAACGATCAATAATAATAATTATTAATAATCATATTACTGATAATATTAATAATAATTAATAGCTAAGTAGTTGCAGTGCTTTCAGTGTGTTTTCTGACATCATGTCCTCATCTGGTGTGCTGAAATTTTCCTTTGGCATGTTGCATTGTTCAAAAATACCTTCTATGAACTTTACAGAATCAATTAACTACATCAGATGAAACAACTTTGGTAAAATCCACTTATAAACTAAATTTAAACTAGTCACATGACAGCTGAGACCTGAAGGCATAGCAAACAAGACTACTTTATATATATATATATATATATATATATATATATATATATATATATATATATAAATGTGTGTGTGTGTGTGTGTGTGTGTGTGTGTGTGTGTGTGTGTGTGTATAGGTCTACTTCATAACACTGAAATTTCATAATGTTGAATTTCATAACACTGAGACCATAACATTGAAAATTCAAAACATTGAAAACCTGAAACATTAAAAACTCAGAACATTGAAAGTGTTCTTCTTAACATTGAAAACTACATTGCACAAGGAAATAAGACCCCCCCCCACCTACAACAACACCTAACTAATAAACATACTTTCTACTATGTTTCTGCTGGGGGGCAAGCCCTCCTGCACCCCCCACACTCCCCATAAATTAAATATACCAACTCCAAGATCGCACTACAGTGGAAAAAAAGTTAATTTTCTAACCTCACACTGTATGTATGTGAGGTTGGGAAATTAACTTTTATCCACTGTAGTGCGATCTTGGAGTTGGAATATTTAATTTATGGATGGTGTTGGGGGCAGAGCCCCCCACATGGGGGGTGCAGGGGGGCTTGCCCCCCCTGCAGAAATGTAGTAGAAAGTGTGTTTGTTAGTTAGGTGTTGTTATATGCATTGTAGTTTTCAGTATTATGAAGCACACTTTCAATGTTCTGAGTTTTCAGTGTTTTGGGTTTTCAGGGTTTTGGGATTTAGATCTTAATGTTATGAAACTCAATGTTTTGAAATTTCAAAGTTATGAAGCAGACCCATATATATATATATGTGTGTGTGTGTGTGTGTGTGTGTGTGTGTGTGTGTGTGTGTGTGTGTGTGTGTGTGTGTGTGTGTGTGTATGTGTAGGAAAAACAGACTATTTAAGGAGCAATTCTGAAGCACATCAGTGATATAAGACTTAAGAACTTTAAGAATATGCTCTCTAACCACATTTATGACAACTCCGATCATCAGTTCTTTTTCATGGCATTACAAGTAACTAAGGAAAGCAGTAGAGGGGGAGACATTAACCTTAAGAATGAACAAAATGAAATTAAATGGATTGTATAGTTACAAGCTTATTTGCTTCCAGGACTTAATGCCAATTTACCATTGAAACCAGCACTTAAAGGAAGGAGATTAAAAAGAAGATGTTGATTGGTCAATAATACGGCAGTATCACTGAAATGAATGTTTGATTGGTCCTTAGTCATTCATTCATACATTCAATATAGACACACCTCCGTAACTAAGTTTTTGAAGGAGGAGACTATCTCATATCTTTTGATTGGTCAATCTTTTAATTGAATGTGTAATCTGAATTTGAATTACATACTTAATTCCATTACGTTTTGGAAATGGTAGATCTGAAGAAGGGTTGGTAATATCCGAAAGCACTTATCACTTGTTTTATTTTCTGTTTTATTATTTTTATTAAAGTTTTGTTGCATGTTTTACGGACTGGTGACGGCATCAGTTTGCTGTTTGTTTTGGTTTTATATCTATATATATATATATATATATATATATATATATATATATATATATATATATATATATATATATATATATATATATATATATATATGTATATGGATTCACTTTATAAGCTCGAAATTCTGAAATCTCGAATTACAGAATCTCGAGCCCATAAAGTAGAAAATCCAACTACCCGAAACTACACAATCACGAAGCCCTAAATCCCGAAACTGCAAAACGTTTAAATTCAAACTCCAAACACTTTCAAACACCATTACAACACACACGCACACAACTAAATAAGCACACACACCTACCCTTATGATATGCAGGGGGCAAGCCTCCCTGCACCTCCCAAGTGGGGTGCTGTGCCCCCCATACCCCCCCTACTTAAATATTCTAACTCCAAGGTCGCACTACATGCACACAGACACAAAACACCACCACACAAACTACATTCCTCTCGCACACACACATCACAGTAAGAACACACACTAACACACACTACAGCCCCTAACCAACAACCATAAACATAAACACTTACCTGAATTCATGAACACAGCCCGACACCAGGACTGCTAATTCAAAATCTCCCGCATTCGAGATTTTGAATTTCACGCTTCTGGGGTTGCGATCGTCTGATCCTTCCACTTTATGAACTCGAGATACTGAAATTCGAGATTTCATTACTTCGAGCTTATAAAGTGTTCCTATAAATATATATATATATATATATATATATATATATATATATATATATAAATATATATATATATATATATATAAAATATATATATATATATATATGTATATATATATATATATATATATATATATATATATATATATATATATATATATATATATATATATATCTATATATATATCTGTGTGTGTGTGTGTGTGTGTGTGTGTGTGTGTGTGTGTGTAAAGGGTAAGAAATACAATTGCTTTTTCTATCTATTCATTGCTTTTAACTTCAATAAACAACTAATACTGAGGTCTGCTCATTCAACTCTGGCCAGGTACCAGCATTCAGTATTAATTGCCAGTATAGCTTCCGTTTTTCAAACATTAAAGTCTAGGGTGTACCTCGCTCACCGTAGCAAGTTTTTCAATAATAACAAATTTAAAAACATGCCCTGGGTGTTCCCTATTGAGTTTAGCAAGAACATTATTCTCCATATTCTTTTTTCTCAAAAAACGTTTTTATTTTTCAAATACATTTGAATGAATTCCATAGTATTTATACATAACATCTTAAATAACTATGTACAGTATTTACATTAGCCTGACACTATAACAGATCTTAATGTATACAGTTACTTTATAAGTATGTCCAATCCATTATCAGAGTGTCTGATCAATTATTGCATATTGTCAGTCAACGATAAGACTTTTCCCCAAGGGTTGTTGATAAATGGCTTTGGATAAATTCTTAGTTCTTTCATTTTCATTTCCAAAAATGCTGTGGTCTTCAGTAGGCTGTAGAAGTCTTCCAAAGTTGGTATTGTGCTTGTATTCCATCCTCTTGTTATACATTTCCTTGGAATTGCAAGTGTAGTTCATACTAGATACATTCAACCTATTCAAATGAGGACCTTCGTTCACATTTAATAACACAAGAGCTTTCTCCCTATTCTTTTCGATATCATAAATATGTTAACCAGAAAAAACGAATACCAACGATAAATACAAAACCAGGAACTGTTGTAGTCAAAGTAGCAACCCAAACAAAGTTGAAAGTAAATTTAATGTAAAGCGCTTTTCATTTGTACGATGTGCAAACTTCTTCAGACAAAATGTTAAAACTCAGTAACACTTATAAATATATACAGATTTGGTTAATTGATCAATCACAAAACCACTTCACCATCTTCTTAAAGGCATAGAGAGTAACCGATTAATTACTCTCACGAAGAATGTATACATTCTTACAAATAAAATTTAACTTAAAAATTAACCTCATAACAACAAACGTTACAAACAATGTGTGTAAAATAAATAATAATAAAACATATATAAAAAAACTAGCTTAAAAAATAACATAACCTACAATATAACAAACAATTGATTCGTATATACATACTGGGCTGATAATATATCAACTGCACATCACCTCTTTAAGCTTTTTAATTTCAAAATATCATAAATATGTTGATAAATCCTGTCCCTGTGTTTACGCTCAATTTTCCCAATATAATTTCCAGGACAATGTTGGAAAATTGCCACACAAACAATGCTTGTAGTCTGGCAATTATAAGCACCTTGGACACTAAAAACAAAATCCTTAACACCAAACTGTTCACAAACTAAAATAAAACTGCAAATTGAGCATCAGCAGCACTTATTCATTTCATGCAGCTGATGGTTTTTATTAATAGTTGTAAAATCAAAACTTTCAATGATATTCTTCAAATTCTGACCTTTCTTATATATCACATGCAGTTTTTCAACCACTTTTTTTAATCAGTCTATCTTCATTTAAAATTACCCAGTTCTAATTACCCAGTTATTTTCAATAATTTATTTTACAATATAAATGTCAACATTAGATGCAATCATGAAGGAACTCTTAAAAATGAGTATATGATCAGTGGGAACAGTGCTGGAGATGCTAGTATGAAGCAAACTTGCATTAGAAACATTCACCACATCATTTAAATGTGCAGGTTCAGCAGGGTGCAATAGTGGTACATAAAAATGCCTACCTCTCTTATTGATCACTTCATACATCAGACCATCCACAGAGGTACTTGGGTAATCTCTAGTAAGGAATATGCTTTTTATGGTTTCACATTCATCAAAAAAAGTGTTCAAAAATAGTGACCATATGAGCAGCTCTAACAAACTGTTCCTTTACAACTGCACGTTTTTGGGTGTATGGGTATGAGCTAGTATAATGCAAGTATGCATTAGAAAAGGATGGTTTCCTGTATGTTTATGAGACAACCATCCTATTCTGAATGTCCTTCATAAGCCATATATCAAGACATGCTATATTTACATCAGAGTTGTATCTGCAAATAGCCCACCACATACTGATCCCATTGCAACCCCTGTGAATTGTAAATAGTATTTTCCTTCAAACATCAGGAAGTTATTTTGTAGTACCATTTCAAGTAATACTTCATAGGTATTTATCTTATCTTCTGGAACACCTTTTTTCAAAGAACTCAGTAAACCACTGCAAACCCACTTCATGTGGGATGCTAATGTACAAATCCTTAATAGCTATAGTTTAAAAATATAATTTTCTTTAAATACCAGTTTGTTTATTTTATCTAAAAAGTTGCATAAATCTACAGATCTGAGTTAAAACCCTTTAAGATTTTTTTATCTAAAAACTTAGCACAAAGATGGGTGATAGAACCTCTAGCATCGATTATTGGCCTCATAGTAGGTTGATGCATGTCCTTATGTATTTTTGGAACCCTGAAAATCATATCTACTATGGGATCCATAACATTCAGAAAATTAAACTCATTCAGATCAAATTGATGCTGTATAAACATATTGTTTAAATCATGTTTAATATTTCTGTAAGATATATTTAATTCATTTAAAGATATGTGTAAATAACTGTCATCGGATTAAAGTTTAAACAATCTTTTCAGTGTAGCTGTCCTTGTCCATTCCTTTTTTCTTTTTTTTTTCCAAAAAAAATAAATTTTATTAAAATTTGAATAAAGAAATGAATTACATAAAATGTTCCATTTTTAACAATAATAAAAAAAAAAGAAAAAACAATCATTCTATGTCTAACTAACAACATAACTACCTACAAATGACGTTCACATAAATATCAAACAAATTATAGGCTTGTTCATATACAATCAATACTTTTCTAGCAAGTCTGATAGATTTTTCCACGTATTAATTCTAGACATATTTCTATTAGTTCTTGACTTAATGGTCAGAAGTTCCAGACTACAGATCCTTGTCCATTCCTAAATATAAAGCAAGATTTGTACTTAAGTGTATATTGATAGCAGTGAAATTTTATCCTCTCACTTTACTGGTTTATGTACTTTTGTATTCTTAGCATCACACATTCCTTGAGTTTTATTCACTGTCACTTGTTATCTTAATTATGGTGTAGTTGTAGTGATATTATTCAACCCAGGCTAAGACTGAAATTGATTAGATTTGACCAATGCTCTACCCTGGTTAAAAAAATCATTAAATTAATTAAAATGCCTCTTTTAAGCTTCAATCCTGCCCACTCTGTCAGAAGTAGAATGCATGGATAATAGTCACTTAATTCAGTCTGTTATAGTGGCTGAAAAGATAGTCAAAAGAACACTTAGGGCTTCCCCTCTTCCTCTGAGCAGAACAAACTCAGATTTTGTTATAGTAAGTAAGAGGTGCAGATGGCATAATCCCCTGCTAGGGAAATCTGGGTAGGTTGCTTCCTTCATAAAACTGTTGTCAACTTTTTGTCTTTCTGTGCCTTTATTGAATGGAACTGTTTTTTTCCCCCTTTTTTTACTTTAGGACAGTTTCCTATCTATGTCAACAATTTAATATAATCAGGAATGCCTGTTTGGGATATAAAATTTCAGACAAACCATATCTGCTAGCTTTCTCCTGTTAATTTCACTTTTAGCACCAGTCATAGAACCACTTAAAGATGAATGGTCTGGAGCTTTGGAAAATGATAAAAGAAAGCGAAAAGCTGCCTGATTAGATGAAAAAAAACAGCTTGGTATTCTGGGTCCATATTTATTACTTTATCCAATATATATGTAATTGTTTTAACATACAGTCATAGGGCAAGAACTTTGTATTATGGCAAAAACATGAAAACCATAGAAGGTGGGACATTATAACTTACCTCTGACATTTCTGATACATGAGCACAATGACAAATGTTTTCACCAGACTCAAAGCAATGACCAGGCGAATGACATTCATGTTGAAATATTGAGTTGATGATAAGTCTGAAGGTGTTTTTTCTTTTTCTGTGAAATCAGAAAACCTTTAATATAGGATCTGAAAAATTGTAAAAATATGTACTGATACATGGCTAGATATTATATATGAGCATATTTTATTTCTAGTTTTTTCAGATTCACCAACACTTAACTTCCCCAAAACTGAACTTACAAAAGCATTGTTTCTGAAAGAAGACTTCTTTGTTGATATAATCATCTCTAAAGTTGTTGTATCATAAGGGTTGGGGCATTTCCACCATGCTCCAGCCACAGTGGTTAGAGAGCATTGGAACAGTTATACCCACATGGTATCATATAGCCATAGTGGCTTACAGTCAGAAAAACTGTGATCTGTAAGTCAAGTTTGCTGATGCTAGATCTGATGAACACATATTACAACATTAAAAAAAACACCAGAGCAGTGTATGCCAACTCAGAATCACTGGCTCAATAGGTTGCACATGCATTGTTAATGTTGGAAAATACTGGGGGTTAAAATTCTACATTAGGCGCTTTGGTTTATTTTCCAGTATTGACTGTAGTATAGCAGGGGGGTGAGGGGGGTGCTGCATTACTAAGGTCCCATCTTTTGGATGAGATTTTAAACTGAAGTTCCAACTTCCTAAATTAGTGGTATCTCATTTGAATGGAAAAATTCCCCATGAGACTTATCGAAAAGATTAGGGACTCTATGTTAAAAATACACAAATTAAAAATATTTAAATGTCCTTTTACATTTATGCATCTTCATAGCTATTCTTAGGAAAGAAAACAAAATTCTTGTACCAAAAATAAAACAGATTATAGCTCTGTTCTTTTCAGCTCTTCTGTTATTGCACATAGTTAATTCCATGCCAAGTTGTCCAGAAACTGGCTGCTTACAGCCTCTTCCCCCATACCTTTCCCCACAACTACAGCTTTATATTTTTAGGATATTTCGCTGGTGTCCTAGCCAAATTATACCTTATCTATAGGAATATAATCTCAGGTTTCCCATGAAAATAGGCCACATTGACTGAGTTAAACTAAACCGTCAAAGGCAAGTAAATATGGAAATAAATAAATAGATAAAAATAAGTACACTTTAACCATATGAAAACAAATAAATATAATTTCATTATAACCATAGTTTGGTAAACTGCTGGAAATAAGCTTGCATTTATAGTCAAGCTGCATGCTGCACAGCACGTACTCTATAATTAGGTGCCGTACACAGGGTGAGGAAGATTCATACATGCTGCACAGCAAGTACTCATATAATTAGGTGCCGTACACAGGATGAGGAAGATTCATACATGCTGTACAGAAAGTACTCGTATAATTAGGTGCCATGCACAGGGTGAGGAAGATTCATACATGCTGCACAGCAAGTACTCGTATAATTAGGTGCCATACACAGGGTGAGGAAGATTCATACATGCTGCACAGCAAGTACTCGTATAATTAGGTGCCGTACACAGGGTGAGGAAGATTCATACATGCTGTACAGAAAGTACTCGTATAATTAGGTGCCATACACAGGGTGAGGAAGATTCATACATGCTGCACAGCAAGTACTCGTATAATTAGGTGCCATGCACAGGGGGAGGAAGATTCATACATGCTGCACAGCAAGTACTCCTATAATTAGGTGCCATACACAGGGTGAGGAAGATCCATACATGCTGCACAGCAAGTACTCGTATAATTAGGTGCCGTACACAGGATGAGGAAGATTCATACATGCTGTACAGCAAGTACTCATATAATTAGGTGCCGTACACAGGGTGAGGAAGATCCATACATGCTGCACAGCAAGTACTCGTATAATTAGGTGCCGTACACAGGGTGAGGAAGATCCATACATGCTGCACAGCAAGTACTCGTATAATTAGGTGCCATGCACAGGGTGAGGAAGATCCATACATGCTGCACAGCAAGTACTCGTATAATTAGGTGCCGTACACAGGATGAGGAAGATTCATACATGCTGCACAGCAAGTACTCGTATAATTAGGTGCCATGCACAGGGGGAGGAAGATTCATACATGCTGCACAGCAAGTACTCCTATAATTAGGTGCCATACACAGGGTGAGGAAGATCCATACATGCTGCACAGCAAGTACTCATATAATTAGGTGCCGTACACAGGATGAGGAAGATTCATACATGCTGTACAGAAAGTACTCGTATAATTAGGTGCCATACACAGGGTGAGGAAGATTCATACATGCTGCACAGCAAGTACTCGTATAATTAGGTGCCGTACACAGGGTGAGGAAGATTCATACATGCTGCACAGCAAGTACTCGTATAATTAGGTGACAGGGTGAGGAAGATTCATATATGCTGCACAGCAAGTACTATAATTAGGTGAGGAAGATTCATACATGCAGCACAGCAAGTACTACAGGGTGAGGAAGATTCATACATGCTGTACAGAAAGTACGGTGAGGAAGATTCATACATGCTGTACAGCAAGTACTCATATAATTAGGTGCCGTACACAGGGTGAGGAAGATCCATACATGCTGCTCAGCAAGTACTCATATAATTAGGTGCCATACACAGGGTGAGGAAGATTCATACATGCTGCACAGCAAGTACTCGTATAATTAGGTGCCATACACAGGGTGAGGAAGATTCATACATGCTGCACAGCAAGTACTCTATAATTAGGTGCCGTACACAGGGTGAGGAAGATTCATACATGCTGTACAGAAAGTACTCCTATAATTAGGTGCCGTACACAGGGTGAGGAAGATTCATACATGCTGTACAGCAAGTACTCGTATAATTAGGTGCCGTACACAGGGTGAGGAAGATTCATACATGCTGCACAGCAAGTACTCGTATAATTAGGTGCCGTACACAGGGTGAGGAAGATTCATACAAAGATTTACAGCAGCACAGTGAGAGGCTATGCACCGTATAATATGAATATAAATTTAGGTTGCATGCCCTCTATCTAACGCTAGAAGAGTGGTTTTCAGCTCTGAAATTGTAATTTTATTAGTCTTTTTGGGCTGATTTCTATCCCTTTCAAATTTCTGGCTTAAAAACACATGTGTTTGCACATTTTTCACATCGTGCAGCACTGCGAGGTTACAGTTAAACTATTCCAGGTGCCAGAAAGTCTACTCTTCAAATTTTCCCTTAGAACTAGCTGGTTTCTCAGTAGTAGCACTAAAATCTGAACCCCTGTGACTAGCACTTGCTCTAGAACCTGTTGGAAAGCACTAGGAAGTCTGAAACTGATACAAGCACTCAGCTCTCCTTGTCAATAAGGAGAAATTAATCATAGGCACTAAACAGCCTATAATTGCAAAGTACCTTGCAAAGATAAGGGAAAACAGCTCTTAAACTTTACAAAAAAGCACCTAAACAGGCATGACCAAGGGTCAGCTTCCTGTGATTTCTCCTGTCCTCCTGGTGAATCTGGGCATACTGGGGCAATGCGGCAACTGCCTCATGTACACAGACAGTCCTCTCCTCCTACCATCTGATACTACAACCTGCGAGAGATGCACTTACATAGCCAAACTGGAAGCAAAGCTCTCTCTGGTCAAGACTGTGCTAGACAGTCAAGAGGAGAAGGTTAACACCTGCATTACACTTCAAGCAACTCATAGCACTTCAAAACCCACACCATCAACACCCACACATAGCAACACCAAACACACATATGCGGAGGCCCTTAACATTAACCTGCCCAAGCAACAAGGACCTTCGAAGCCGAAATGCAAACAAACACAGTCACAACCAAAGTGACGCATAGCTCACAACACCAGTGTGCCACCCAACAACAGCCCCTAAGGCAAGACAATGTACCCAACACTTTAGTCATAGGTGACTCTATAGTCAGACACACTGATGTCCCACTCACCAGGCTGAACAAGGAGAAAATTACAGTCAGCTGCCTGTCGGGTGTCAGGATCCGCCACATAATGCATGCACTCAAGTCACTCCACAACAAGTACAAATATGACTCTGTCATTGTCCATGCTGGAGTGAATGACTTGAGACGTACCTCCCTGGACTCCATGAAAAAGACATGGAAGAGCTCTTGGATCATGTGACCCAGGTAGGTATGACCCTAGCCCTGAGTAGCATCCTGCCTTTGCCCAGAATAATACCACAGTATAAGGACAAAATGACTGACTTCAACAATTGGCTAAGCTTCTGGTGTCATTCAAAGAGGATCCAGTATCTGTGTGCCTGGGAAGACATGATCGACAAACCACGATGCTTTGCCAGAGATGGTCTGCACCTGTCACCCCTGGGATTCATGTTACTGGCTAAAGCTTTTGCCACCCCTATAGTGCATTTTTTAGGCAAGGGTCAAAGGATAAAACCACCACTGTAATAAATACAAGCATGCAAAATTTGAAGGTAATGCTACTCAATGCTAGAAGTCTAAACCTCAAAATGCACTCTCCCAAGGCACTCCTAAAAATGGAGAACATCGATATCTGTGCAGTAACTGAGACCTGGTTCAAGGCACCAGAGAGCACTCCTGCAATACCAGGCTACAATTCTTACCACACTTTTCAGCCACAAAACCAAGACCGAAACACTAAAGGTGGAGGAGTGTCCATATTCACCAAGGATATTCACACCTCCAGGCTAGTTGCCCAACACAATGCATCTGAAATTCTCCAGGTGCAACTAACACTAGATAAGGCTGCAATCCAAACTGTAGCTTGCTACAGATCCCCCACCATGCCCCAAGATTCTCGCTATACCTTTCTAAACATACTGGAAAATATTAAGATACAACCAAACACCCTAATACTGGGTGATTTCAACTACCCTGCCATTAATTGGGAAAATGACTCGGGTACCAACTCCTTTTCCCAATGGTTTTTGGAATTCATAAATTCCAGTGCCCTGGATCAACTAATCCACTGTCCCACCAGGGGCTCCAATATCCTAGACCTGGTCATTACAAACATGGGAGATAGATGCTCCACACCAGTGGTCACCCCCTCATTGGTCAGGACTGACCATAAGCAAATCGCCCTTGACATCCAAATTCCACCCCCACCCCCCAGTAAGGAAACCTCCTTAAAAAACTTCTCCAAAGCCAACTTCATGCTACTGAAGTCAGAAGTGACAAACTTCACAATACCCACACAGACGGGATCTGGAAGTTTGACTGCAGAATCCTACACTAAGGCACTGTACGAGCACATCCACTCGTGCATGAATTGCATATACAACAGAAGGAAGAAACTGTTGCAGAAAGGAGGAAAATCCCAGGATGCAAAAAACTCCATCAACAGCCTCAGTAAGAAGCTGAGATCCCTCAGAAAATCCTAAAAGCTAGTTATGAAAATAAAATTGCCAAAGATTCCAAAGACAACCACAAGGCATTCTATAGTTATGTCAAGAATCTAAACGGCAATGCTCAGATCTGCTCTGAGCTACAACAGAATGGCATTAGATATATGGATCCCAAGGATATTTCCAGTATCCTGGCAGATCGATTTAGTGCCAACTTCACACCCCTCTCACCCCCTAAAGGGTCCATCTCAATACCAAAAGATTGCCAAATTCTGATAATCATGGCCACACAGGTAGAAACTGCACTCTCCAAAGCTAAGAATACAGCACCCATGGGAAGAGATGACATCCCAGGCTGTGTGCTACATGAACTACAAAATGAACTGGCACCTGACCTAAGTGTCATGTTTAATCATAGCCTCACCTCAGGCTTCATGCCCACTGAGTGGCGCACAGCTACAGTTATCCCACTCCACAAGGGAGGATCCGCCTTGGATCCTGGGAACTATCATCCCATCAGTCTGACAAGCCTGATCTACAAGGACATGGAACGCATTATCATGGAACTTATAAACAAAGACATTGGCAACCTTCAAACACTGGACCCCACCCAGTTTGGGTTTGTGAAGGGCCTATCATGTCTCCTGAATCTGATTAACTTCTTTGAATCAGTCTTCAGAGCTGTGGATGAGGGTAAGGCGGTCCACACAGCCTATTTGGACCTCGCCAAGGCCTTCAACACCATCCCCCACTCTGGAATCATAAATAAACTTACTAAGCAGGGCATAAACTCTTATATCACTCGATGGGTTGCCAACTGGCTTAGTGACAGAACCCAGACTGTAAAAGTAGCCGACTCCAAATCCAGCTCCAGACAAGTGACAAGTGGAGTACCTCAGGGTTCAGTCCTGGGACCACTCTTGTTTGGCATCTACTTCTCTGAAGTACAGGCCAACACTAAGGGACTCTGGCTAACAAAGTTCACAGATGAATGCAAACTGGGAGCCATTATTGAATCCCCAAATGATGTGGATATTCTACAAAAGGGCCTTACAGAAACAGAGGCCTGGTGCCAGAGCCATGGGCTCAAGCTTAATGCCAAGAAATGTATAGTTATCCCCTTTGGAAAAAAACATGTACCCATGAATTACCACATAGGTGGCAGGACACTAAACATCGAAAGTGTGATGAGAGACTTAGGGACACAGGTGGACAGTGGTCTCACTTTCGATAACCACATCGCCTCAACAGACAGGAAATCCTTCTATGTGACACACCTCATCACTAAGGGCTTTTCATCCAGAAAAAAGGATGTCATTGTCCCACTGTACTTATCCCTCATTAGACCCATTATAGAGTATAATGCACTGTTTGGTATGTACCTCACAAGACATCTGCTACAGCTGGAAAGGCCACAGAAATACCTCACTAAAAGAATCACAGGCGTAAAGCAGATGCCATATGCTGACCGTCTAAAAAAACTCCAGCTATACTCTGTGGCATATAGTCTACTCAGAGGTGATCTCTGCTTAACATACAAGGCCATGTCAAACCCTGAGCTGTTGGACATGCTCCACTTAAAGAAATCCCAATCCCTCAGAGCCACACGCTCCAGGGATCTAAACTTTGTCATCACAATGAACAAAACATGCTGGAGGGATAGGTTCCTGACCCAGAAACTCCCCATACTCTAGAATAGACTGCCCATACATGTCAAGCAGAGCTCCTCATTGGCCCTCTTTACATGCCAGTCGCCCTGCTAGACAGGGGTCCAGAGAAGTAAATATTGTGGGAAGAGATATCCAGGGAGTTGTTATGGCTAGGCTTGCATAGGCCCTAGGGCAGATAGCCTAGTACCAACCTATGAACCTATGAACCTAAATGAGGAAGTAATGCTATCCAAGTGTATATAACATAACAGTTTTGCTATTCATAGCTGTATCTGGAGGATCTTGTACACAGCCTACATGACTCTACAAAAGTGTAGAGAACAGAGAAATATCTGAATTGTAGATGGAAAAACAATGATTGTAGTAACAGCAAGACTTGGTCCGCAGCATGTGCTACTACTCAGCATCATCAGGTCTTACCTCGCAAAGTGTTATGGTAGATGGTAGCATCAAAAAATTTACAAACAGGTGATACCTTATAATAGTGTTACAGACCAAGGGATAGTCGACTGGTTTTCATTAGACATATACTGCCCACATGCAGAATCTACAGGAGTGCATGGCCTTCTTATCCCTGTGGAAGCCACGGTATATATAGCGCTCACTATCCTAGTTACTGGTCATTTCAGAAAGCAGTCAGGCATATGTTAGGTCTATCACAGGTATGATCCTCAAGACTATTTAACAAGTTTCTCAGAGTTATATTTCTGTATGAGGATGAGCACATCTGGCTCAGGACAGCTGAGGAGGGAGATATCACTAAGTATGTGATACTGCATGCCTTCTGGAGGTTTTGGCTATCATAGATTGCACACATGGGGCAATAAAGGCCCCAGCTGATAAAGACTCACAGAGGTACACCAACAGGAAAATCTATCATTCTATGAACTATCAGGTGGTGCGCAATGTACAGGGGATCATTACCAATGTGTGTGCATAAATCCCAGGCAGTTATTATGATTCCTGCATCTGGCACATTTGTTAACTATATCATCACTCCAAGCAAGGTGACTTCCTACGAGCCATCTAGTTTGTAAATGTAGGGTCAGTGGGCAGTGTGTATTGCAAGGCAGTAAGTACACATTTGCCTAACTTCACTGAAAATATGTTTGTTGTGTGTTGCAGGTGATGTTGGATTTATTACATCCATACTTAATCTAGAACATCTCAAAGCACTGCAGCACAACACATCACATGTAGAGACATGAAACATGAAACATGATAGAACACATTTGGCTTACTGAATTCATGTTTTCACTGCCTGGACATATCTGGTGGGGTACAGAAGTAACCCCTCTTGTCCGTTGCTACAGCCTGCAAGCTATTCATAGCTTGTACCATGTTAAATGACAAAATATTGAGAAGACAAGCTGACTTAGACCCATGTTATAGTTGCAATAGGACCACATCCAATCCCCACAGGCACAGAAGCTATAGTGACAACATTTGCAGAGAACAGCAAGGCACAGCATAATGAAATACATACAAAAATACTTCTCCTTAGATGGCATTAATCATATGACATGATATTGCAGCTGAAGTGGTGACATCTAGTACAGAATTATGGGTCATGATGGGCATAGAATAACAATGAAAGGTCACATAGAACAAACATATTGCATGCAGTGTTAATAGGGGATGTCACTACATGACAGTGACCTAGTGTAACTCCACTGGAACTGGGTGACAAGACCCAAGTCATCACATATCAGGGATGGTGTCTTACTATGGGACTCTGACAGGGGTTACATCCACTGGCTAAGAGTGCTGTGAACACAGGGTAAGTGTCACTGATGCCCATAATGAGGGATATCAGGTACCGTAGTATTTCATGACTATGGTGCTGAGTGCGCACCCTGCAAAGTGCATCATTCTTGGCTAGTTGAGGGACATACTTGACCCCACCCATGGACAACATGCCAGTTTAAGCAGTGAAGAAGGCACTTGCAATCTTCTGCATGGAGGAAGCAATGCAAGGAGTATGTGTCACCATAATCTTCATAAGACCAACCATTTTGCAGTCTCAGTACTCCAAGGCTCCAGGGAGTTCATGATAGTGCTGCATAATATACCCCTCTGTGCCTCACAACACAGCAGTTACACTGTACACAAAACCGCATAGCAGCAGACTGATTTCTGCACATCTGCTGATTGATTACAGTGCTGCCTGCATGTCAGTGGTCAGCTGTGACAGCTGATGGTGTCTGTTACCCTGAAAATGCCCACTGGGGGATGAACACACTTCTGACACAGTGTACTCATCTGCTGCAGTAGCTGCAGGAGGAGCAGGGTTGGGATACACAACCACAGAAGGTCCCACCCCATCTGGGAATAGTAACCACTCAGACTGTACAGACACAGACTCACCCATGGGTGCAACTGCATGATCTCCCTGTCTGGGTAATGCAGGATCACTGAGGATGGAGACAGACAGTGCCACTGTGTACTCAAATTGTGACTCCTCTATATAAGTTTCAAAATCATTGTCTGCCCTATCACACATCAGCATCAGTCCTCTGAACTCATGACAACATTGACAACTCTTATAATTTGTTTATTATATTTTATATACAGGATTATTTTTAATTCTTGTAGTTAAAACACTGTTTTTATTAACCTTTTTCTTTTAAAAGAAGAGCAAGCATTTTGGCTAACCATCTTCAAATGTTCTACCAGTATCAGTTGTACACCTTGCTTATAAAGTATTACTGTACAATCAATACTTCAGAGAATCAATAAGAGGATGGAAACAATTAATCAATTAAATCAAGGACTACTACCAAAACAAGTGTCTTAGTAGCTATTTTGAATACAATAGTGGATAACATTAATTTGTACAAAAATAAGTACATTCATAAATGCAGTTATAAAAAATACTTCATCGATGTATTGGTTATCCTTTGGACAATAAGGTTTCAAATGCAAAAATAAATCAGGTTTATTTTCTTAATGATATTTCTAAGACATCTAAAAACAAATCTCATGGAAACAGGTATTCGCAATAGAGAATTTTAGGATCCCTGGATCTTGGTTATGTTTCCATTGAAAAACAATGGTCCAGGACTAAACCTGGAGACAGTTTTAATGTCTCTTATATGTTTTTTTTCATTCTTTTCCATACCTGTCACATTGCTTGACCCACATATTTCAGCCTTACTATCGAATGTATAGTTACTATCTTCTTATCTATTTAGCTATTGTAAAACTTAGTTTAATTGTATTCTGCCTGACATTGCTGAAATTGTATGGCTTAAAGATTTTGCTGATACTGCATTTACGGGAACATTTTCTCCCCAGACCTCCACTGAAAATGACCTTTGTGCTCAACCAGACTTCCCCAGTCAACATACGTAAAATAAATAACTAAATATATATATATATATATATATATATATATATATACACACACACAGACAAATATATATATATATATATATATATATATATATATATATATATATATATATATATATAGATATAGATATACAGTTTCTCAGTCCTGTCTAAGTCTGTACAAGTTTCACCATGTCAACAATCAGCCCTGTGAATCCATAACAGGACGGTGCAGTGATAAAGCTGTACCATTGTCACCTCACAGCAAGAGGTTCTCTGTTTCGATTCTTGGCTGGGATGCCTTCTGTGTGGAGTCTGTATGTCCTCCCTGCATTCGAGCGGGTTTCCTCCAGGTACTCCAGTTTCCTCCCAGATTACAAAAACATGCGTCTGGAAAATTTCTCCCTGGGCCTCTGCTGAAAATTGGCTTTGTTCCAAGTCAGACTTTCCCGATTAACAAATGTTAAATAAATAAATAAACAGTGAAAACACCATAGTGAATATGATTACAAATTGTCCAGATCTGACCATGAAGCATGCAGCATGCAAGCCAACTTTGTTCATACAGAATATATCTCACCTGCTGTTATACTGTTGCTGCACTCCTGATGTTTCTGTGATAACAAATAATTAGTGAGACGATGTGGTCAGCCTACATCTGTATGTACTGTAGTGTTAGACATCTGCTGATTTTTTTTTTTTTTTTTACAAATTAAATATGTCACCCACTGAGGCAGGTGAAGGATGGGTTATCAATGTATCAATGTTTACAACAGCACTGGTTGCCACTGTATGTGTTTCATTTCTCAGGACATGAGATATTCTGCAATATAGTCATTCTTGTGGGCCACCCCTGTGGTGGTCCTCTCAGGTGCTCTCTTTTGTGCCTTTGCTTTGGCATTACTGAGCATATCTGCAACATACCTACAAAATTACTGCAGCCCTGAGAAACAGCTAGAAAGATAACCTCTCATTTGTATGACTTAAGTTTGAGAATTCTTTCTGCAGGATAGCACCCACATGGAATATACTACCTCCAGATCTTAAAAACAACAAATAGTGATGCCATTCAAAATAAACCTCAAGCAACCCCTTATAAATAAAGCTAAATGGAACTGCTTTACCATTGGTTAATTCTAAGTCTTAGACTGTATACTCTTGTATTGTAACTGTAAGAATGTACATATTGTAAATGTGAATAAAAGTGGCATGCGCATTCATATTGTAAATACTGTTTAAGATACTTAGTCTAAAAAGTTTACAATGTGTTAATAATTTTAAACAATGTGATACTGCTATGATATATATTGTCTCAGCTCTTGTATTTAAGTATACTTTTTACCAGGCTAATGTGAAAAGGGTGGGTAGGCCATTTTACTTACCTAGTTATCAAACTGTAAAATAAAATGAAAATAAATGTCCACCTACAGCATTGATATCACAGTATACTGCCTGACATACCTTGTCCTAAAGAGGCTACGAGGTCACATCCCCCCAGGCATCTTCCTAACATCCTGGGTGCCTGTAGCAGGTCTTCACTCTCAGCATTACTGACGTTGCCCAGCATCTGCCTACTTCCATGTCCATTAGCCAATTGTCCTTCTCCAGCCTGTATACCGTTCACCTTGGCATTAGTCTGCCTTGTGAATAAACAGTATACTCTTTAAAGTTAATGTCATTTTTTGATGATTCTCACATGGCAATGGTTACTTATGCAAGTGCCCATTGAAGAGTTTCTGTTTGGTGTATGAAGGGGCAAATGAAGTGTTGCATCTCTCTCACAGCTAGTTCTGGCTAGAGTGTGGCTACTGGGGCCTTATGATGTCTTTTTTAGGAGTATAGCTACCTGGTATGACCTGTCTAAGGTTTTTGGCCAGGGCCATGGGCATGTCCAGAAAAGGAGCCTAGTGCAGGTAAAAATATGAAGACCCGTAATGCCATCACTATGAGGACCTCCAGCAGTGAGAAGCAGAGGTTTAGTAACAACTGTTACTGTAAGTGGCCTTCATTGTACATCTTTTTGTTTTTTTTATATTGTCAGTGTCCTATACATAAGCATTCCTGCTAACAACAGGGATGTCTGACATATCTAAATGATCTTTCTGGTGCAGACTGTAAAGTGCTTTTATATGTATGGCACTTAGTTCTCCAACTATACGTCATTTTATTGATGGAAAAGAATCACCTCCCTCCCTTCATGCTGGGCAAGCTGTCAACGTCTATTCACTGCCATCCTGTCTGGCCCAGTTATTACAGATACTTGTGCCACTATTTGAACTCAGGTCACCTGTGATATAGTTGGGGTTTTATCCCCCAACACCATGGAACTGCCATTTGAATGCACTATTTTGTGCATGTCTTTTTATCCTTCCAGCTTTTCTTCACTTGTTTTTCTGTTACCATCCATCTTCACCCCTATGTCTGTATAAGAGAAAGGAGGTTCTATCCTAAAAACAAAAATTGCTTTGCCCCCCCTCCCCCAAATCCTGCACTCTACTAAAGGTGTCCTTGTAGGTCTTTCCCTCTTGTTGCCATTTTCTCTTTCCTACTTTAGTATACATCCCTTTTATACCCCATTTTATGCATCCTAAGGGATGCCACTTTTATAGCTCTTAAAAACAATGTGTGTGTGTGTCTGTGTGTGTGTGTGTGTGTGTGTGTGTGTGTGTGTGTGTGTGTGTGTGTGTGTGTGTGTGTGTGTGTGTGTGTGTGTGTGTGTGTATATATATATATATATATATATATATATATATATATGTGTATATGTGTGTATATATATATATATATATATATATATATATATATATATATATATATATATATATATATATATATATATATATATATAGATATATATATATATATATATATATATATATATATATATATATATATATATATATATGTGTGTGTGTATATGAAATGATAATTTGTGCCACTCTACTAAAAGATCTATGCTAAACATGCTGTCATGATCTTACATAATGCTACATGATGCTGAGTGGTCTCACTTACCACAAGACATTTGCCTTTAGACACTTACAGCTTCTATAATCTTATTTCTTACACAGACGTGAGGGTTGGATAATGAGGTGTGCAGCCATTGCTGGTAACCGAGTGGCAGACATGTCCTTCTCACTCTGAACTTTTAAGCAATGTTGCTGCTGAAAGATTTGTATGGCTGCACAGCTGCAGCAGTGCTCAGCTACTGGCACCTGAGCTGAGCTCTCTACTCTGACTGCATAACGTGTCCAAACTGGTATTTGTAGTTATTGTTTTGTTGTTACGCGTCGTCCTAAAGCTGTACAACTACTGTGCTGATGTGAAGTGCTTCAGTATGAATCCAGGCCATAGTCCTCAAACTGCATTCCAATTTAAGTTTTGTCTAGGCAAAGCAACCAAACTACATGTTAGTAGGTAGACTGTTTATTTCTGTTTACTTCAGCAGCAGAAAAGATCACAGGAGGCCTTGCATCTATTTTTTTCTTTACAACTACAGTCTTTCTGATGGGTATGGCACAAGGTAATGGCTGCATGTTAAAAGATCTGGCTGATGAATTGATGTCCATTCTGGCTTTATCCCAACCACATTGTGAATATGTACAGCAGTGATTCCTATGACGAACAGCAACAGGTGTGCCAGTATATTTGTGAATTTGTATGAACATGGTCAAACAGAAATGGGTAGACAGCTGCATGCAGGCATGATTTTGTTAAGGATGGGTATTTTTTTTAGCTGAGATGGTAATTAGAATATTAGGTGATGATAGAATTTATATAGCAGCAGTGAGGGCAGACAAAGGAATGGTATGTCAGCTTAAGGGAAGACAAGGCAGTAGATATATGGCATGGCATTATGGGAGGGAAGGAGTAAAGATTGCAAGGAATGGGGTTGATTCGCATGTGGAAAGCATGGAAATAAGTATTAAACTGCGATGGAACAAACATCAGATCTGCAAGGGTAGAAAGCTGGTGGATGTTATGCAGCAATCAGTGTCTCAGTGGAATAAAAAAGGATTACTAAAGCATTGTACAAACTAACAGAAAAGGTAAATGTAGAGAAAGCTGCTTAGTGTATATGTATATGCATGTGTGTTGATTATGATATTTATTCTGTTCTAGTGGTAGCAGGGATAAGAAAATACATTCAGATGATTTAGATGTGTACTCAAGTTATAGCACAGTTGCAGTTCAGTTATAGCACAGTTGTAGCTGCTTGTAGTAGGGTATCTAGTTGTTAAATATTGGTGGGGCTGACACTTTTGCATGACAGGTGGCAGTCTGTTTCGTATTTTAAATACACAGAATCAAAAGGCTGATTCATTACAACAGTTATGGGATTTTAGATCTTGCCGTAATAAAGTCTGCAAACAGAGTGATAGTAAACCCCAATATGAAGACTAAATGAACTTTGGAATTCACAGTGTTGCTTTCACAAGCAACTTCGTAGCCCAACACCTCTGTATCTCTAAATGTGCAAACTCCAAGGCCAGGTAATTCAAGGTAAGGGAAAACCTCTTTACTCCCACAGTTCCATGATCTCTTTATTAATCCTGGTTAATCAACTGCAAAAAAAAAAAAAAACATTATTAATAACCAGTTCCATGATTTTTCTATTAATGCTGGTTATTTTTGCAGTTGATTAAACCTAACCAACTAATCCCATTTTGTTTTTGGGTTCTTCAGTACCATTATGAGGAAAGGTGAATTAATTACAGCTCAGAAAGAGAAGGAAATGTGAGTCACTTGCAGAATAATTTGAAATAAATTTATTATGAAGTATCCACAGGATGACAAAGTTATAGTAGTTTCTTGGCTCTACATTTTTTCCTGTAAAAGGAATATAAAACGAAACAGGTCCAGTACTTAGTAATAATGACCATCCCTCCTGGCATGTCTAAAAATCAGTTCCCTGTGTTTTCTCCTATTAACCTGGTGAACCTGGGCATTCTGAGGTAGTGTAGCAACATCCTTATGTACGCAGACAACCCTCTCCTCTTACCTCCCAACACTCAGACTTGTGAGAGATGCACTTATATATTCAAACTGGAAACCATGCACTCTCAAGCAAAGACCGGAATAGCTGGTTAAGAGGAGGTCAACACGTGCAGCACACCACATGCAACACATAGCTGTCCAGAACACCCAAAATTACAGCTCTCGCATAAAAATGCAAACCACACACCCACCATCACAGAGGCTCTCTATAGAAATCTAACCAAACAGCAAAGACCTCCAAGGTAGAAATGTACTTTACCACCACAACACACCACAAACCACAAGACACATAGCTCACCTACACAGTGTGCCCCTCAACCTAAGCCCCTAAGGCAAAACAGCTTGCCCAATAAACTAATCATAAATGACTCGATAGTGAGGCACACTGATGTCCTACTCACTAGGGTGAATAAGGAGAAGGTAACAGTCAGCTGTCTATCAGGTGCCAGAATCCAATACATAGCACATGCACTCAGGTCACTCCACAACAAGTACAAGTATGACTCTGTCACTTTCCATGTGGGTGTGAATGACCTGAAATGCACCTCCCTGGACTACATGAAAAGAGACATGGAGGAGCTCTTGGATTATATGGCCCATGCATGTATGACCCTAGCTGTGAGCAGCATCCTACCATCACCCAGAATGATACCGTAGTACAAGCAGAAAATGATTGACTTAAACAATTGGCTAAGTTTCTGGTGCCATTCTAAGGGGATCCAGTATCTGTCTGCTTGGGATGACATATTGACAGACCTTGATGCTTTGCGAGAGATAGCCTGCATCTGTCACCCCTGGGTTTCCAGATACTGGCTAAGGCTCTTGCCACCCCTATAGTGACTTTTTTAGGTGATGTTCCAAAGACCAAATTACCACTGTAACAGCTATAAATAAATGCATCTGAGGGTCATGCTGCTCAGTGCTAGAAGTCTAAATCTCAAGATACACTTGCTCGAAGAACTCCTCAAAATGGATAACACTGACATTTGTGCTGTAATGGAGACCTGGTTTAAAGCAGCAGAAAGCACCCCTGCACTACCAGGCTATAACTTATTCCACACCTTTCAGCCTCAGGACATGGACTGAAGCTCCAAAGGCAGTGGTGTCTCCATATTCATAAAGGATACACACACCCTCAGTCTAGTAGCCCAGCATAATGCATCTGAGATACTTCAGGTAAAACTAACATTGGGTAAGATGATGATTCAGGTTGTAGCCTGCTATAGGTCCCCACCCATGTCACAAGACTCTCACTCCACATTCCTAAGCACCCTGGAAACTATTAAGGTCCATCCCAACACTCTCATACTAGGTGACTTCAACTACCCCTCCATCAACTGGGAAAACTAGTCATGCACCAATACACTGGCCCAAAGCTTCCTGGAATTCATCAATACCAATGCCCTGGACCAGCTAATGCTTACCCCCACTAGAGAAAGCAACATCCTTGACCTGGTTATTACTAACATGGGCAACCATTGCTCTACACCAATAGTGAATTCCTCCTTGGTTAGATCCGACCACAAACTAATCACCATGGAAATCCACATCTCATCCACACCCCCCGCAAAGGTAACCACCATGAAAAACTTCTCCATACCTGACTTTGGGCTAATAAAAACAGAGGTGGCTAACTTCACGGCACCCATGTCAATGGAAAATAGATGCATGATTGCCAAATCATACACCGATGCACTGTACATACAATTACATAAATGAATGGAACTTGCCATACCCAACAGAACCAAGATGCTCTCTTCTCCAAAAAAAAGGAAGCTGATCTGGTTGTCCCCTGCCATTAATAAACTCTACAGCAAATGGAAGAAACTGTTGCAGAAAAAGGTGAAGTCCCAAGACTGGAAAAACTCCCTTATTAGCCTCAAGAAAAAGTTGAGATCCCTCATCAAAACCTCTACAGCCAGCTATGAAGGCAGAATTGCAGAAGACACTAAAAACAACCACAAAGCCTTCTATAGTTTTACCAAGAATCTCCACAGGCATACCCAGGTTTGCTCTGAGTTACTGCACAATGGTACCTCCTATATGAGCCAACAGATATTGCCAATATACTGACCAACAGATTCAGTGCCAACTTTACCCCCCCCAAAAGACCAATCATGATACTAGACGAATGCCAGACACCCAGCATTACTACAGCACAGGTTAAAGTTGCATTGTCCAAGGCCAGGAACACAGCTTCCATGGGACCCAGCAATATCCCTGGATGTGTCCTACATGAACTACAAAGTGAACTGGCACCACATCTTTGTGTGCTGTTCAATCAGAGCCTCACCTCAGGCTTTGTTCCTACCGAATGGCGCACTGCTGCAGTCATCCCTCTCCATAAAGGGGGAGTGACTACAGACCCTGGGAATTATCATCCCATTAGTCTGACAAGTCTGATATGTAAAGCTATGGAGCGCATCATCATGGACCTAATTAACAAGGATATAGAGAATCTCCAAACTCTATATCCCATGCAATTTGGTTTTGCAAATGGTAGATCATGCCTGCTCAACCTGGTTGACTTCTTTGAGTCAGTCACCAGAGCTGTGGATGAGGGCAAGGCAGTTGATACAGCCTACCTTGATCTGGCCAAGGCCTTTGATACCATTCCCCACTCAGGAATTATTGATAAACTCACCAAATTAGGCATCAACCCCTATATCACTAGGTGGGTTGTAAATTGGCTCACAGATAGAACCCACAGTGTGAAAGTAGCGGACTCCAAGTCAGACTGCCAACCAGTCACGAGTGGAGTCCCACAGGGATCAGTCCTGGGTCCTCTCCAGTTTGGCATCTACTTCTCAGAAGTCCAGGCCAGCACAGAGGGACTCTGGCTGTCCAAGCTGACAGACAACTGCAAGTTGGGAGCCATTATTAACTCCCCAAGTGATGTAGACGTCTTACAGAAAGGCCTCACTGAGACCAATGACTGGTGTCAAAGCTATAGCCTTAAGCTTAATGCCAAAAAATGTCATTATCCTCTTTGGGAAAAACTCAGTTGCCACTAATTACCTCATCGAAGGGAAGCCACTGAACACTGAAGGTGTTATAAGAGATCTGGGGACACAGGTTGACAGCAACCTCTCTTTCGACCACCACATTGCCACAGTGGTCAGAAAGTCCTATGTGGCACATCTCATTACCAAGGGTATTGCATCCAGGAAGAAAGAGGTCATCATCTCTCTATACTCTTCCCTCATTAGGCCACTCATCGAGTATAATGTCCCATTTGGCATGTACCTCACTAGACACATGCAACAGCTGGAAAGGCCATAAAAGTATCTCACAAAGAGGATCCTAGGCCTTAAATACATGTCCTACATGGACAGACTCAAACTCCAGCTATTCTCTGTCTCGTATCATCTACTGAGATGATCTCTGCTTGACTTTTTTATTTATTTATCATTTGTTGACCAGTAAAGTCTGTCTAGGTTCCACAGAGCCTGTTTTCAGCGGAGGCCCAGGGAGAAATGCTCCAGATGCATGTCTTTGGAATATGGGAGGAAACCGGAGTACCAGGAGGAAACCCACGCGAACACAGGGAGAACATGCAAACTCCACACAGAAGGCACCCCAGCCGAGAATCAAACCGGAGAACCTCTTGCTGTGAGGCGACAACTTTAACTGCTACACCACTGTGCCGCCCCTTTAGAAAGCCATGTCTGACCCAGCTCTCTTAGAAATGCTACATGTAAAGAAATCCCAATCCCTCCGCACCACACACTCCAGAGACCTCAACCTCATTATCACAATCAACAGAACATACTGGAGGGACAGGTTCATAACCCAGAGACTGCCCATGCTCTGGAATAGACTTCCCATACATGTTGAGTAGAGCACCTCATTGGCCCTCTTCAAGAGAAATCTTGATGAGTGGATGGGAAATAGAAAGTTCACCCTGGGGATCACTCCAGTTGCTCTACTTGATAGAGGCACTGAGAACTAACATTGGGAATCATGATGCCAGAACACTTCTATGGGCTAGGCTTGTAAAGGCTCCAGGGCCATTAACCTAGTACACACTATGAACCTATGAACCTACTGTTCTGCTATGAAATGCAAATAAGGAGTCTTAAGAAAGATAGCACCCAGAGCTGACAGGAACATTCTATATCTAATTGTCAGTGGCAAAGCTTCTATCTGTCATATCAATGTCAAGAAAAGGGCTTTGGTCAGGCATGGATGTACACAAATATGCAGAGTAGGGATTCAGTTCATGTAACATAAACCTCATCATTTTTAACTTTTCAATTCTTTGAAGGCACAAAACTTATTTTCTCACAAATCAAAGTGCAAGAACCAAGATATTCTGAGTGCATGTAATCATCATCGTACTGTATAGCTTTTCTTCTTGTCTGGCACATACTTCACATTTTGTCACACACACTAGCTGCTGGGAAGACAGCAGTCTTCAGAAATAGACAGAGATTTGTTATTTTCAGACTATGTTCCTCTTATGCAACTGACCTCAATGTAGTCTGTAATCAGCTTCCTTCTTTTTGGCTCATGAAACTCAGTATAGCCATGGCTTAATAATTTTGCAGTGGTGCTAACTATATTTTTAATATTATAACAGTAAATGCTGCAGTGTTAATTATGAGAAATGTCTGTAGGGTTGGCATTCACTACAATGCAAAATCCAAATTTTATATTAATGCTACAGAATCATATATAGTCGCACTCTGCTTACGAGGGGCATAAACCACAAGTACAGGCAAAATGTGACTCTTATGACTTAAGACTGCAGAAGGGGGCATTTTTTTGTAATGAAGTCTACTGACCATCTCCACATGTGAGAATTCAGTCCAAGTCAGGAGTCACTTTTTCCCTACCAAACCTGCTATTTGTCAGTGAGGTAGGGTCAGAGATTAAAAAGGTGTATGTTTGAAATTTGAGGAATTAATGTGGAGAAGCCCTTTAACAAGACCTGAAAACCATATAACATTTGTATTATATTGATGTGGAATATCAAATAAATCAAACTCATTAGTATGTTGTATTAGTGTAAGTCATTACTGTGTAATAATATGTAGAGTTACAAAGCACTTGATATTTTGCCAAGCAAACATCATTCAATTAAAAACATTCAAAATGTGTGAATTACTAAGCAAAGACCTCAGACAGTACCACAAACAAACATATTAATGTGCAAAACATGGCAGATTTTGAACAGAGTGCCAGTCTTCTTATTACAGTCAATATCCAGTTTTACATTAGTAACAAGACATGAAAAATATTTAGTAGTTGAGGTGCACTATTTAGCAATCATCATCTAAAATTACAAAGAGAAACAAAAATAAACTCTGTAGAGAAAAAGTTATGAAAGTGACTATTTGCATACATACAAAGAGAATTATACTGGTCAGAGAGCTAAACAACTGCTGATGACATTAAGAGGATTTGTTCACAGAAGTTAGGAGTCCTTAGTCTTTATCGCTAAATCATGTACATTTGTCCACGGTGTCTAGATGTTCATGCAGCTTTTTCCAGAACTCTCTGTACTTAGTGATACATATAAGATCTGATAGGACAATTTCAGAGAAGCTTTTTGCTTGTATGGGAAGAACAAAGGAAGGAAGGAAGATATAGATTAAGTGTTATGTTGTCCTTTTGGCATAAGGAATATAAGATGGATTTGAGTTGGAAGTTTACTTTTGAGGAAGGGGCAAGAACCACTCTGTTCCGGGTAAAGACATTTACATGTCCTATTTCTTGCTCTGAATCCTCCTAGGTTGCTCATGAATCAGTTGATATGTTCAGGGTTTACCCTGTTTTTCAAAGTTATTTCACAAGTAAAGAGCAGCTGAGTATATCGAAGCCTCAGAAGAGCACTTGCAGTCCTGTGCTTACTGAGTTTAGTTCTGATTTTTATCAGTTAAAGTTGTGTCACCATAATCAGAGGGTTTAGCGCATGGTCTGAGTTAAAAGGTGGGTACAGGTTTGTACATGTTATAGGACCCATGAATAACTCTTTCAAGACATTTTAAGGACAGTGTTAGCACAGGTATTACCTTGAAATCTAGGGATGTCTCAAGGTGCTGCTGAGTTATCCCCCCCCCCTCATTAAAAAAACAAGAAAAATAGAAATGGTATTTAAATTCAGAAGAATTTAGAAAGTCAACTATTATTTTGAAATTCAAAATAAAGTTGACTTTCCATCTTTTTCCATTTGCTAGGAACTTTGCATGAGTAAACTTCTGAGAAGGTCAAAGAAGGGAAAAAAGAAATCAGGTTAATTCAGTTGCCAGGCTGTTTTGAACAGATCTCTGTAGAGGCTGGCATTAAAGCCAATCCACCAATAAGCAGTCTTGTTGAGGATGTCAGAATCATCAGTCAACAAGCTTCTTACTAGGCTGCTGCATGAAGTTGTGCAGAACCCTTCTTATTGGTTCAGGCTACCTTTGGGACGGAAAGAGAAAGAAAATGTGACCTTAGGAGTACACAGGCATGAACATGGCAACAAGTGTTTTTATGTTACTAGAAACAGTTTTTGTATTGTCTGCCACTGCCTGCTACTGCCAACATGTAGAAAGGTAAATACTTAATGTTAAATATGTGTGTGTGTGGGGGGGGGGGGGGGAGGTGCATGTGTGTGCTTGGGGGTGTAGATGATCTGGGGTCTATATTAGTTTGCCGAAATTTATTTTCAGTGAACACGGATTCGTCGACCCCTATGCAGTGAAAATCACTTCTGTGATTTTCCTGAATAATCCAAGGGCAAAGGAATACTTGCCCCACAGCACAGTGGACCCACATCTAGCTAAATCAACTATATATACCAAGTTTGAGATCTTACTACAATGAAGAAAAAGGCAAAGTTGTGTAGTTGGCCAACTATGTCTTTGCCCTTGGAATATTCAGCAAATCACAGAAGTGATTTTTGCTTAATCAGGGTGATGAATACATGTTCGCTGAAAATACATTTTGGTGAACTAAGAGACCCAGTGGTCTGAAGTGTCTTTGCAGAAAATTATTTTTTCCTAATCATTTTGGTCTGTTCTTCACAAAGTCTGTGATTTTCTGGGGATGCATTGAGCATTGTAGTCACTTAATGCTGACAGGCATTTGATTTTCAGTCGGTCTGTTTTTGTAGCAGGTTTCTGATTTTGTAAAGGCAATAGCTGTCCCCTGGTTTGGTCATTTGTTCAACAACATGTTTAGATTTTTCCTTGATTCTTGAGCTAAGAAATTTAATATACAGCGTCAAACACATTTTAAAAGAGTATAATTTCTAGCCTAATAAAAAGGCAAAGGAAACAGGACCCAGCATAACATAATTTATATTATGTTATTTGATTTTTCAGAAAATGCTCTGAAATGCAAGGATGTGTGCAAGCTGTAAGATGTGTAACATTCCACATCACATATACATTAATGAGTTATTCTAACAAGCTTCTGATTGGATAAAGGCAATAGCTGTCCTCTGACCGACTTTACTTTTATATTTTCCCTTGATACTTGAGCTACGAGGTTGAGAGATGTACACTGTATTCTGTAGTAACTAAGATGATAAATTCGCAATCTGATTTCTCAGGTGTACATCAGATTCTTACAAGAGTTTGTAATTGATGGTCACATCAATGACTGTGTATGTGTGTGTGTGTGTGTGTGTGTGTGTGTGTGTGTGTGTGTGTGTGTGTGTGTGTGTGTGTGTGTGTGTGTGTGTGTGTGTGTGTGTGTAGGAGGGTGGGAATGCAGTTAAATTACTGTGGCCAGTTACTATTATTATTATTTTATTATACTGAAATTTGAGATGTATACAGTTTAAAGCTGGAGTTAACTGCTGGGCATAGGTTCATAGGCTTATTCTAGGCTAATGATCACCAAGGTCTTTACAAGCCTACCTGTGCAACACAACCCAGTTTTGACCCCAAGTTTCTTGGACGCCTGTATGGTGGAGTAAGTTAGTAAAGAGATAGCTACGGATTATGTGGGAGAGATATGTTAGTTGGGTATTAATTTACTTAATGTCGACCTCTGTCCATCAGAGTCATGGGTGGCCAGACCGGAGGTGAATTTACAATTTCCCATCTAATGATCAAGGTTTTGTTTGAATAGGGTTAATGAGGACCTCTGCTTCACATAAATGGAAAACTTATTCTGTAGTGTAGGGATCCTTTGAGACACATATCAGTCTCTCCAGCATGTTCTATTTATGTTGCTGACAAAGTTCAGGTCTTTGGATCTAGTGTATCTGTGGATGTGTAAGAGATCCATGAGAACTGTATCTGAGGATGCTTTATATAACTGGCATAGACTGCTTCTCAGTAACCTGTAGGAGACCAAGTACAGAAATAAGCCCTTACAGAGATTTCTGTAGGACAGGGTATTCATTCACTGGATTCCTCTGGTGAGAAACCTTTGAGGGCATTCCAACTATTGTAAGTGCCTCGTTAGGTACATGCCAAAGGGGGCTCAACATGGAGCCCTGAGGTACTCCACTGGTGATCAGTCTCCTGGTGGAGGTGGTGTCATTGATCCTGACTTCTTGGGTCCTATATGTGGACCAGCCAGCAATCCAGTGAGTTATGTAGGGATTTATGCCTAGTTCTGAGATTTTTTTCAGCAATAACTGTGTGAGGTATTGTACTGAATGCCTTGGCCAGGTCAAGGTAGGTGGAATGCACCATTTTCCCCTCATCCATAGCCTTGGTGACCTCTCAAAGACATCTACCAGACTGAATAGACAAGACCTTCCTTTAACAAAGCCAAACTGGGATTGGCCCAGTGTCTATCAGTTGTCAATGTCCTTGTTGATCATTTCTATAATAATTTTTTCCATGGCTTTGCATATTGGACTTGTCAGACTGCTGGGTCTGTAGTTCCTGGGGTCAGCTTATGGTCTACCTTTATGAAGAGGGATAACCACTGTGGCCATCCATTCACCTGGCATGTAACCAGGAATATTGCCAGAGACCATTGAAGTCATGTTTTTTTTTTTTTTTTTTTAGCGAGCACCACTGGGACCTGCTGCCTGTTGATAGCTGAGAGGGATGTGCTATAAGGGATTTCACAGGGTGTAGTGGGTGGGGAGAGTGGAGGGTGAAGTTACAGCTAAATTTATCAGCCAGTATATTTGCTATGTCACCCTAGTCGATGTAAGTCATGCTGTTTACCTGTACTTCTGCACACTGCTAAGTGTTACCTTTCAGGTTCCTAACAGCTGAAGAAGACCTTTTGATTGTTCTTAGACTGGGACATTATCCTGACCTCAAGTGGCCTTGTTGTACATTATTAGACCTCTTAGTTTGTTTAGTTGAATCAGCAAGCTTTTGTCTTCATGAGAGCTGCTCTTTCTGTTTTTGTCCATGACTTTTTTCTTTTGTTATATACCCTGTTAAGATAAAGATTCCACTGGTAGGGTTTGTTTTTGATGACAGATCTTACTTCTGGTAGATATGGCAGCATCAATGCAGCCATTTACATGTTTGTACTGTGCTTTTATAAATAATTCTGTAGAGGTAGCTGGGTTTTTGGGGTTTGGGAGAGCTGTGAATTTTGACAAACTGTCAGTTAATAAACTGTAATTTGCTTTAGAATCATTTCTAACTGTTACAGGTGTAGTTGAGTTTTCTGAGTTGATTTTTATTTCAAGAGATACAACCTCACCAATGAGGACATGGCAGAAGAGGGCAGTCCAATGCCCTCTCATGTTGGTGAGTAAGACATCCAACATGTTTGCTCCTCAGTTGGAGTGTGCACTATCTGATCCAGGGTATTTATGTTGATAAAGTCCAGGAAATGTGCCTGCGAGTTAGAGGCAGTATACATTTCCTAGTTATAGAAGGGTAGTTAAAGTCTCCCATGAGCAAGGTATTTAGTTAGATGGTGACCACCTCTAGTAGGTCTAGATAAGAGTTGCGAGCTACATGGTTCATGGAGGGTGACCTGTAGCTGGCCAGGACATGGTAAGAAACCTTCTCTATGGAGACTTAGATATGAATGAACTACAGGGCATCATCCTATTTAACCAACCTGGAGTTGAATTTGTTGCTAACATAGATGAACACCTCCATCTTTAGCCTCTTTCTATGCTGCTGTTGATCTAAATGTGTGGAAGGCACTGTGGCCTTGCACTCCCAGGGTAATTTCTGCAGCTTTAAACCAAGTCTAGGCAACAGCACAGATGTCTACATTCTCAATAGTGAGGAGAACTTGTAGGGTGTAGAGTTTCTTGTTTAACCTTCTTCATTGAACTGTAAGACCTAAAGGTTGCTTTGAGATTTTGTTTTGCTATGTTGGCAGTTTTGTTGTTTTGACATTCCCTAAAAATGCTATCAGGGTGGATAAAGTTTTAGCCAGTATCCAAAAGCCCAGGGGGAGCAGGTGCAGACCATCCTTGGCAAAACAACATGGTCTGTTAACCATGTCTTTTCCTGCTGATAGATACTGGATTCTCCTGGCGTTACTTCAGAAACTAAGCCAGTTATTAAAATCAAGCATCTTCTGTTCATACTGAGGCATCGTCCTTGGTGAAGGTGGAGTGCTGCTCAATGCAAAGCATATTCCTGCCTATGACAAATATTCAGAAAGGCCCATGAATGTCTCTTTTCATATAGTGCATGGAGGTGCATCTCAGGTCATTTACACCAACATGGGCTTCTTCTTTCAGCTGCTCCCATTAGGGGTTGCCACAGTGGATCATCTGTTTCCATTTCTTCCTGTCCTCTGCATCTTGCTCTGTCACACCAACCACCTGCATGTCCTCTCTCAGCACATCCATAAACCTTATCTTAGGCCTTCCTCTTTTCCTGTTACCTGGCAGCTTCATCCTTAGCATCTTTTTCCCAATATACTCCGCATCCTTCCTCAACACATGTCCAAACCAATGTAATCGTGCCTCTCTGGCTTTGTCTCCATACTTTCCAACCTGGGCTGACCCTCTAATATACTTGTTCCTAATCCTGTCCACCCTTGTCACACCCAGTGCAAATCTTAACATGTTTAACTCTGCCACGTCCAGCTCTGACTCCTGCCTTTTTGTCAGTGCCACTGTCTCCAACCCAAATAACATAGCTGGTCTCACTACCTTCTTGGAGACCTTACCCTTCACTCTTACTGGTACTCGTCTGTCACAAATCACTCCTGACACTCTTCTCCACCCACTCCATCCTGCCTGTACTCTCTTCTTCACCTCTCTTTCACAGTCACCATTACTCTGAACTGTTGATCCCAAGTATTTAAACTCATCCACCTTTGCCACCTCTACTCCCTGCATCCTCACCATTCCTCTATCCTCCCTTTCATTCACACACATATATTCTGTCTTAGTCCTGCTGACTTTCATTCCTCTTCTCTCTTGACTAGAGCATATCTCCACCTCTCCAGGGTCTCCTCCACCTGTTCCCTACTCTCCCTACAGATCACAATGTCATCTGTAAACAACATAGTCCATGGGGACACCTGTCACACCAACATGGACTTTGATAGAATAATATTTGGTACCTGTAGTGCAGCGACTTTAGTGCATGCATGATATTGTAGATCCTTGCTCAATATAGGCAACTAACTATTATCTTCTTCTTGTCCAGCCTGGTATGAGGGGCATCTGAGCACTATACAATAGAATCCCTTGTGACAAGAGTACTAGGTAAAGTGCATGTTTGCCTTATGGACCTTTTTCCTGAGGGATCATTGGATGTAGGCTTATGTGTGGTGTTAGGTATTGCTTTTGGTGATTGCTGAGCATAGATTTTGCCATTTAACAGCTTAAGAAGTCTTTGATGTTTGGAAAGGTTTCCTTTAAGTGCTTCAGCATAAGAAGGTCTATGTGTGTGGTGAGCAGTATGTGTGAAGGATGTCATGTGTGTTCTTGACAACCTTGTTTGTGAGCAAAATGTTTGCCTCCAAGGAAGTTATGTATGCAGATGTCTTGCATACTGTTAGTTTCTTTAAGAATTAAAAGGTTGTCTGAGTACATGAGAAAATTGCTACATTGTCTTAGGATGTCAATATTAATCAAACTGGCCATAGAGACATTAGCAAATTGCAAATCCATGTTGCCAGGACCTGTATTAGGTTCGGTCTATTATGGTTTAGTGACTTAGTTTTACAGGGGTCACCTGAGTGGTGTCTAGGGTTAAGGCTAGATGTTAGATTGAGCTATGATCTGATATTAGTGTTGTTTGATATACTAACTAGCTACCCTAAGATTAACTCTACATAAATCCTTTCTGTCTTTTAGGTTAAAGTCCTAAGTACTAGCTTTACAGGTTAGATGCTATACAGGGTACTGTTAACCACCACTGCACAGTGAACAACTCCACACAAATATACCTAATTTATAGCAGATAGGAAAAAAAGCTGAAAAGTAACTACTGTGCTCTCTGGCCAATAAATTACTACACTTTGAGCTTCCCAGAGACTTTCCCAACTCAGAGAGGCCAGGTAAATACCTTATGCTACAAGGCAGGTTATTCTGGGACTTATTAATATAAAAGCACAGTAAAATAGCTCTCAAATGCAGATTAACACCAAACAACTAAGTACCTAAACAGATCTCTTGATGATGAAAGTATCTCTCTTGAAGGCTCCCTGTGTGTTTCCCAAATGGGATAGACCAGGCTACCTTACTACTGCCACTAAAATAAAAGTCACAGTTTTCTTAATGTAAAAACACACTTTGGTTAGCCAAAAGTGTGAAGGTACCAACTAGCTATAAAAGTGATTGTCATTTTAAATCCCTTCTGTGTTTCCCAACTTGGATAGACCAGGCTACCTTTCTACTGCCACTAGAATTGCAGTCCCTTAATGTAAAAATACTCTTTAGTTAGCCAGAAGTGAAAAGACACCAGAAACCTATCTAAAAGCTAGCTACGAGCAATCACAAGGTGATTCAAATGCAGGCAAATCAGCAATGAGGAACAAATATACTTTAAGGAAATTTCAATGTACACTAACATACTAAGAAGAGGGGCTTCCCAGTTTCATCTGTTATTAACCATTAAGGTGAGCAGAGTAGATAAGACTGGGAGGAGCTTCTGGGGCTAGGTATACAGAAGATGAGACAGGGAGGAGCTTCCAAGTCCAGATATACAGTTAGGGCACACACCTCAAAAGCCTCCAGGGCTCACTCATAAATGACCTAGGCCAAGCACAGAAACCACTTGAAAAGTTCCACAGGCTGTCTATGTATGAATGTGATTGACACAGTTGGCATTTGTTAATTTTTTTTATTTTATTTAACATTTGCTAACTGGGAAAGTCCAACTTGGAATGAGCAAATTTTCAGCAGAGGCCCAGGGAGAAACACTCCAGACACATGCCTTTGTAACGTAGGAGGAAACCAGAGCAAACCCACATGAACACAAGGAGGACATGCAGCCTCCACACAGAAGGCACCCCAGCTGAGAATAGAACCAAAGAACCTCTTGCTGTGAGGCAAGAACACAAACCGCTGCACCACTTAAGCAGTCCTTATGCCATGGCAGAAGAGGTGTGCATTTATGCAAGGCCAGCTGGAATACTTTCTGTGTATTTTTAACACAATCAGGTTCCTGAAGTGTGCAAAGTAAATAAAGTGGCTGCAATTCATGTGTAGGGAGTTTGATTGCCTGTGATGAAAATGACTATGGGAGTGGTTGCTACATATGTTAAAGAAACACGTTGGTCATAATTGTTTTCACTTTACATCACAATATAACATCAGCATTACACTCCTTTTGAAGCTCTCTGTGGTGCTCTGGGCAGGATATGTGTGATAGCAACTGGCCATTGGCAGAGTTTCGCCCTTGATTGTCTGTTTGAGATTTTGTCTGCGATTCCTTCTTTGTAGAATTTGCATGTATTCCCTGTCTCTGTACAGGTCTTATCAATGTGCTTTGTTTTCTTTTCCTAGGACCTCAGCTGCATAATATACAGCTCTTTGGCCAGTTTTGCATTTAGCTTCATCCCAGTCTAACGCCACAGGGTCACACAGAAGATAACTATCTTTGTTGGAGTAGTAGGAAGGCATGTAGTATTCCTATATATAATTTATATATCCTTACAAGCATTTTTCTTCTCAACTTACTGGAGAACTACTGTTTTATTTAGCTGTGAGCATTAAGCTTTAGACATAACTTATTTTTCTTTGAAAGTAAAAGTAAGACTGACTTTCTTTCCTTATTCAAGATTTTTTGTGCAGGTCATCATTAGATCAAAAAGTGATAAAAAAGCTCTTAAGGTGCACTTCAGAACATCTAGAAACCTATGACTTTATTTCCTCCAAATGCAAAAGAGTGGACTCTTGGTCATTTAGGATGTTTGTGAAACCATGGGAGAAGCTAAAGAGTAAGAAAAAGTATTAAAAAACAAGGAAAAACTAATTTGGATGGATAGCATGGGGCCAAGATCAGATGGGGGCAAAGGGGAGGTGCAGGAGGGACTATTGTGCATTGGAGGAACAGAGAATAATTTCTGGATTGTTTCATTTTATCTGAGGTAGGCTTTTTGATTACAGGCACACATCTGAGGTCTATATAGTCAGTAAAGTGGCTATAATGAGTGGGTAGATAATAAGAAGTCTGTTGCTAAAAGTGAATGGCATGCCACTTTTTTGATAGCAAGCAATGGTTACTGACCTACTATAGTAGAGCCCCGCCCACTTGCAGTTAGCTACACCCATTCATTTGCTTCCTGCAGCATCTCCTCCCATCCTTGATTTGATGTCACCAGCCACCTCTGCTGAAGTCTGAAAGTGAGGTAGATGTGTTTGTTTCTATGAAGTGGAAACATGACTGCTTGTTGTCCAAAGAAGTAGCACTTTATTTGTGCACTAGAATGGACATACAGTATAGAGATTGGAAATACTAATTTAAAAGCACCTTATTTTTAGAAACATTGGAGGAATTTGGTTGGTAGCTGGTGAGTCACAAGGTTTGATTTTGTTTACTAGAAATGCAACTGTTTTGTAGAGCAGAAAAACAACTGAGGAACCATATAGGGCTTTAGTGAAAATGGAATGGAAATTACAGGTTTCATTGTTTTTAACTGGCTGTTGCTGTTAGAAGGAAGGGTTGGATACAGACATGAAAATAGTTTGCAAATTTCTGAATTAATATGCCTCTTAATACATTTAGCAATGAAGATGGGGAAGGGGGCTTGCCAGAATGCACTAGTTGATTTACTTTTGTTCAAAATCTTGTGTTATATGTAGCATTTGTTGTAAACATTCTTGTTTTGATATCAGTAACATATCTCCAGTGGTTATAAGCAGTTTCACACTACATCATGGGGTTAGGAATTTCAGATGCATAACAGGTTTCCTAAAGGTCATCGCTCTGGTATGGAGTGATTTGTGTTGGCAGGACTCCAGTGAGCTGGGTTGGTTTTATTTTTTATTTTTAATACAGAAATCGCTCTGATAGATAGAAGTGGGAGGGTGATATTGAAGTAGCATAAGATGTCATCTAGTAAAGGGGTATGAATGAGAAGTGACCAGTCAGTGACTTCTAAGACTTGTTCTTATATTCTTTCATTAGAGGTTTTGTGAACTTGTACAGTGAGTGATGCTCTTCATAGCTTTGTGCTGGATGTTTGCTTGTCTCACTGTTTTTATTATAGCAAGACTTTTTATGTACATTTTAACTTAATTTAGGGTGTTTTCTGCTTCTTCTGCTTATACTGTTTGAAGTATTTTGTCGCATACTTTATTTTTAAAATTTAGCAGCACTATACCGAAAATTACATTGGTGTACAGTTGTCACGCAGGATGCAACATCTCACATCTGGCACTGGCTGCTTCATTTCTTACCCTATCCTTATTTGCCCTTCAGGTTCACCTACTCCAGTCTCCCGGTTGTTGAAAATTGCTTTTTCATTTTTTCCCTCTCCTCCTTTCCTCATTCTGATCTGTTTCTGCTATCTTTTCACCATGTTCAAGAAACTCCTATAATCCGTGCTCCGATATTGTTTTTGCCACCTTCCAGTTTTGAATAATGATTGTTTTAACTTCGGTACTTAACAGTCTGATAATGCTCATTTCTCTTATTTCCAGATGCTGTTCTCTTTCTTTATGCCCTGTGTACAGAATTCTCAAGTACGCTCTGCACCCTTTTGAATTATGTCTCCCCTAATCTTCCGTGCCCAGTCATACTCACATAATATGTGCATCATTCATGTCTCTTCCACCTGACACCTCCTGTATCTATTATTCTTCTTTCTGCCTTCCTTCACCAATCGTCATGGGGATTAGATACCATCTGTGTAGTATTCTTAGGCCCTGATCTCCTGCCCTCTGCACTTTCTGGATGTGCCTCATGGCCTGAATTGTCTCATACCAGTATCCTTCAACTCCTTTTCATTCTTCATCCCTTTCCCAATTGTTTCTCATTCTCTCTTTTTCTATCATGTCCTTTTCTTTTATTTTCTTTGATGCTTCATTATGTGTCTTCTTAACTTCTTCCATTTTCTCCAGAGTGTCATCCTATCTCCTTTTGTCCTCCCTTTCAGTTACTTTCTCTTTCTTTCTCTCTGTCTGTTCTTTTACTAGGTCTCCCTGAATTCTAAGTGGTACAGCCACTGGGCCTCTGGTATTCTGCATCTATGTATTAACTCCTTCTCCATTGTTTTAAATATTTCCTACCATCGTTTTCGCTGTATACCAAATCTTCCTATTGAGCTATTCCAATTCTCCTCCAGATATCTTCATTTTTCTTCCTATCTTTGCCCCATCACTCTTCTGTCCTATGTAGTTTCCTGAGGTTCCTTTTGTTCTGCTTCATGCATCTCATTCTTTTATTGTTGCTCCATCCATGTTCTTTGTAAGTTTCTCCATGTCTCCCTCTCCACTATTCTCTTTTCCTTAACCTCCTGCTCCTCAGTGTGATGTGGCATGTCTATGTGTATGTCGAGATACGAGAGAGCCCCCAACCCCTCTTTTCCTATTCATTCTCATTTTTGCCTTACTCACTCTTTTCTTCCTGCCTTTATTACCCTCATCTTCAATGTCTTTTTGTCTTTGTTGCAGACTTTTGCCCCTCAGATTTATTTGCATGCTCTGGAGTAGGTGGAGGATTATTGGCGGTATCATCATCCTTCTGTCCCTCAGGTTTATTAGTATGCTCTGGAGTAGGTGGACCATTATCGGTGGTATCATCATCCTTCTGTCCCTCAGGATTATTAGTATGCTCCGGAGTAGGTAGAGGATTATCAGTGGCATCATCACCCTTCTGTTCCTCTGGTTTATTAGTATGCTGTGGAGTAGGTGGACCATTATCGGTGGTATCATCATCCTTCTGTCCCTCAGGTTTATTAGTATGCTCTGGAGTAGATGGACCATTATCGGTGGTATCATCATCCTTCTGTCCCTCAGGTTTATTAGTATGCTCCAGAGTAGGTGCAACATTATCGGTGATATCATCATCCTTCTGTCCCTCAGATTTATTAGTATGCTCTGGAGTATGTGGAGCAT
>NC_056733.1:712145940-712150940 GCF_019279795.1 Protopterus annectens | reverse complement strand
TAAACAAGAGTCAGTGGAGGAATAGGTTCCTAACTCAACATATTCATATCCTGTGGAATATGCTACCACTACAACTCAAACAAAATACTTCTTAGGCTCCCTTTAAATCTAGTTTTGATGACTGGATGGAGAGACACAAATTTACACCAGAGTTATCATGTACAGCTGTGCTGCACTTGGGAGGTAAGCACTACTAATCATTTGGGAAGAATTAAAAGAACATTTAAGTCTGTCTGCTTGAAGACATATATGGTTAGGCATCTTATGGTCCCCATGAGCACTTGCCTGGCATGTTCCTATGTTGAGAACACCTTTGTTTATCTAAATGAAATTTCTTTTCTGTTTTTTTTTTATAGTGGCTGCATACTTACTTGGAATATCTTGGGGATGTGGCCTTTTTAAGAAATGTATTTGTAGTTTGCTTATTTTATTTTTTTATTAAAAACAACCATATGCTTCATTGTTAACTTATATGACTTTTTAAAAACTAAATGAAGTGCACCATAACTCAGTCGTATTAACATCAGCAACTGAATAGGTATTGTAGTGTATATTACTCATTAGTAATAGCAGCATGGATTTCAAGGATTTGGAAGGGGGGTAAGCTCATTTAAAAAGAAAAGCAGTTTAAGTAAAGTGAGAAATTTGTAGTGAAGTTATATAATGAGTAACGAAGATTAAGCAATTTAAAAAAGTAAAACATTTAATTCAAAAAAATAATAATAATAAATAAGGCTGCAGACACATTGAGGAAAATATAGAGAGATTGTTGAAACAGTCAAAATAAGTCACCATGCCAGATATAATCAAAACTCAAGTGCACTATCAAAAGCTTAATGTACATTATTGTAACTGCAGTGCATAAATATTCCCCTAAAATACCCTTATTCTCCCTTCTTCTTTCCCTATCCAGCCCCCTCTTCCCTCTAACACACTCCTTATTGTCATTCTTCCCACTCCATGTATATTCTCCAAATTACTCTCCTATAGACTCACCAATCCCCTGCATTTAATCTCAAAGCCCCATTTGCCTGTTTTCAGGCGATATACCACTCGAGTATCTGTTCGGTATATCTCAGCCCTTTTCCGTCTACTCCCCAAATGCCTTCTTGAATACCTGCTGCTACATCTCACTTATCACATCGCTAATTCTAGTCCCTTGTGGTCCTTTCAGTCTCACTCCTTCTCCTATGTCTTTCCTCTTTCCCAGATGTATGCCTTCCCTTTCCCCTCTTATACCTTCTATCTGATCGTTGAATTTTCCATACATCTGAACTATTGTACTATGTTTGTCATCACTGCACACCTATCAGATTCTGGCATATCTCGTTTTCCTGCTACCTTCAGGGTCCTCACGCTTTCTTTCCCTATCCTACCTTTTTTACCCTCTATATAAATCTATCATACACCTTCTGTTGTTCACCTAGCCATACTGTCATTGGTTTGAGCTGCACATGCCTTTGTATACAAATTACTAACCATAAGGCTATCGCTCTTACTAACTTTATTCTCCCCACTCAACCTACTCGACCATTTGTCCTATATTCCCTTTATTGTATTCCATAGCTCTCCCCAGTTTCCTTTTTTAATCTCTCCTCCTGTTAGATATACTTTAATATACAAATACTTTTCCTTTCTACCACACAAGCCCAGTCGGCTTTTGTATCCCCCAAACCCAATGATTTCTTGGACTCACATTTCAAACTTAAACCTTTTCCAAACTCCTGAAAATTCTTTCACACCTGAAGCAGAATGACCTCCACATTATTCAACATAAAATGTGATCATCAACAAACAAATATATATTACTGCAACTGACCCTCATTCTTCGACTTTGTCAGTTTATTTATCTTCTATGCCATCTTGCCCGTGATTGATATGAAATTATCCAGGAATAACAGGTACACTTGTGTTCTTGCTTAAACGTTTCCTATCTCACAAGGTTCCATTCACCCTTATCTGAACCACTAGCCTTTTACAGAGTACACAGACTCTGCGTAGCCTCCTTTCCCCAATATCTGCTGTAGAATCTTCATCATAAACTCCAAGTTTACTGAGCTGAAAGCCTTCTAACTAGCCATGAGTTCTATCCCTGTCCCTTTTATCTTTCCCCTCTCACACTAGCCCATGTAGAGTAACTCATCATCAGTCCTCAACAATCTGCAGAAGACCTGCACTTCATTAAACTCAGTTGTGATTTTATTTCCATTATATTTGGCGATAGACTATCCAGCCTGACTAAATATAATCTACCCATTATGTTCACATCATTGTTACATAAAATAGTTGCAGAATTCTCTTTCAGCTCATCCCCTCCCTTCTGCTTATACAGCACTACAGTCTCTATCTGCCATATAGATTTTGGCATCTCTTCTTCTTCTCCTACTGTATTAAATAGGCTTGCCATATATTCCCCTACTTGAAATCATATCATCTTATAGTAATCAACCTGTTTTCCCTTTCTTTATATGTCTGAGCATTGCTATAAGCTCCCCCATACTAACCTGTTTATGTATCCTTTCTCTGTACTTCTTCCCTAACCTCGGCCAGCTCCAGTCAACTGTTCTCCAGCTATCTTCTTTTTCTACTCCAGCTACCCATGTACTCTTCCTCAAGTCCTATAGCATTGTACACTAATCACTTTATATCTAGTTCCTATTTATTTCTCTCCATTTCCATCTGTATCTGCTTCATTTCTTACCCATCTAATTCATCTTGTACCTTATTTCTCTCCATCTTACCCCTCATCTCTTCCTGTTTGCTCTTCTCCTATATTTACACCCAGCAGCTCATGTTACAACTCTCCATTTAACTCCAAATACAGTGCCCTCATCATCTATTTTTTTATCCTGTATATCCCATCACACTTGCCCTCCAGGCATCCTTGGTTCCATTCCATTCTTTAATCTCAACAACTCCTTCTTCTGCTATATTCCTTTGGATCACAACATTAGCCACCTCTAATAGACAATCTCCCTGACCTGACCCCTTCCACTAACTTGGATTCCATCTCCATATATTGATAACAACTTTAAATTTGACCTACATGTTAACCAATTGATCAAAACCATCAATAAAAAACTAGGTTCATTGTACAGAATAAAAAACTTCCTGACTGCCCCAGCCAATGTTGCCATTGCTTGATCTCACCTTCTCTCTACTCTGTTGTATGCATCTCCTTTTCTCTGTAATACTAACAAGACTGTCCTGAACAAAATCACTACCTGTTATAATCACATCGCCAGGTTTGCCACTGGGCTGCCTTTCAGGACACATCATTGCATCAGTCTAATCCAGCTTGGATGGCTTGAACTATTCAGTCTAATGTTATATAACCAACTGGTTATGGCCCACAAAATTATATACAACTCTGAAAATACCTCTGCACTCAAAAATCTGTTCACCCTGTATAACAACCCTAGACCACTGTGATCTTCCAACAGACATCTTATCCAGACATGTAAAACTAACAATCTAGTCGGCGACTCTATCTTTACAAACTCTGTAGGCAGATCATGGAACTCTCCACCACCTAAGATTACCTCACTCTGTTCTCTAGGTCAGTTCAAAACTAAGCTCAAACACTACCTGGGATCAAAATGAACATGCTATTGTATCAAGCCTGGCTAATCTTTTCTCTGGATTGTGTACAGCTACCATGTAACCTGTCTTGTACTGCAACTTTCAGATTTATCTACTCTGAACAACTGTACCTAAGAAACTATTAATAATGATCGAAAATCGAATTAATGTAAAAAAAATACGTAATTCTGTATGGTTTGTCTCTATGTTCCCTGTAAATATTCTGTCTTGCTATCTGTAACATGTGACATGTAATTATATTTTTGTTATTGTTTGGAGCTTTTCTGCCCGGGTCTCCGCTGAATATGGACATATATCCAGTTGGACTATCCTGGTCAACAAATGTAAAATAAAATAAATAAAATAAAATAGCCTGTTTCTTTGCCTCCTTTCTACAGTAGTAAACCTAAGGAGTGATTTGAAAGTCCTCATTCGTATGTATCTGCAGCTTCCACCTTACACAGACTTTCCTCATGTACTAATAACTTGTCCAGCCTTCTTGCTTGTTTACCTTCCTGTCTGGTAAATATAAACTATGTCTAACACTCCTATCTATTTTATGCATTTCCTTCATGTTTCTGTCATTTCATATTACAATCTACCTTCCTATACAGCACATCCATATTACCTACCTACTCCTTATCCATCACATGCATGCTCTTCCCACCTTCCTTTACGAATATCCTTACCCTCTTTTCCCACCTCCTAGGACAAAATACACTTATATCTGTTTACAGCAGTCCTTTTTCATTCTTTCCAATCTGTATCTTTGATAACTTTAGTTCCTGTAAGAATATTATATCCAATGTTTAGATTCTACTCAAAATTCATTCTGTAATAATTGGATTATTCATATCCCCTACAATGCAGCTCTCTACCCTGTATCCCCCTCTCCCTTCTGATCAAGTCTTGGCTTCTCAAGATTTGGACCTCAGACATCTTTGGACATGCCACATGCGCACACCAGTACAGCACCCTGAAAGAAAGGGTCTATATTAGATCACTGAATGCTTAAAAAAGTGAACGGTGATTAATCAACCCTATGTAAGTGAAAGATTACAAGGTCAAACTGTCAGAACAGCGATTTTTTTCCAAGGGAAAAGAATCACTGTTCCAACAAAAAAAAAATTAATAAACAAAACACTTTAAACATTACATTAAGTGGGGGGCTGCACCCCTACCCCCCTACTTAAATATATCAACTCCGAGACCGCACTACAGTGCTGAAAATGACAAAGTAATGAAGTGGCCAAGCAAATTCTTTCCCAGGGAAAGAATTGCTTAAAAGCCGCTTCGATATTTTGCCGTTTCAGACTTTTAAGTTCGACCAAGACGCATTCGAAAGAATGCATCTTCGGTCTTCTAATAGGAACCCGAATGAAATACATCAAAGTCATTGCTGATTATCCACCTGAACA
>NC_056733.1:712118440-712140940 GCF_019279795.1 Protopterus annectens | reverse complement strand
GATATCCTTCAGAAGGGTCTCACAGAAATGGATAACTGGTGCCAGAGCCATGGCCTAAAGTTAAATGCCAAAAATGCATAGTCATAAAAACAAGGTTACCCTAGCTACCAAATAGGTGGCAATCCACTGAGCACAGAAGGGACCTGGGGACCCAGGTTGATAGTAGTCTATCATTCGACACCCATGTAGCTAAAGTAGTTAGGAAGACCTTCTACATTGCCCACCTTATCATGAAGGGATTCTCATCTAGATCAAGGGAGGTCATGGTCTCCCTTTACTCATCACTCATCAGACCAATGATTGAGTACAATGCCCCATTCGGAATGTATCTGACCCGACACTTGCAGCAGCTGGAGAAAGTTCCTCACCAAAAGGATAAAGGGTCTCAAAAATCTGTCCTATGCTGCCCGACTGAAAGAACTCCAGCTCTATTCAGTCGCTTACTCTTTTCATCAGAGGTGACCTTTGCCTAACATACAAGGCCATGTCAAACCCAGATTTGATGAATATGCTTCACCTCAAAAAATAGATCCATCAGAGCCACAAGGCGGAGACTTAAACCTCGACACGGCTATTAATAGGACATGCTGGAGGGATAGATTTATCACCCAAAGACTCCTATGCTGTGGAACAAAATGGCCTTGTTCAAGAGAAATCTTGACCAATGGATGGGAGATCGCAGATATACCCCAGGGATTACCTCAATGTCACTGCTCGACAGAGGCACAGCAAAATAATGGGTATAGTTCCCCATACTAAAGGGGTAGCCTAGTATGAACCTATGAACCTATGAACCTATATGTCTCAACCTCTTAGCACAAGAAATCTGGACAAAGCCTAAAATAACTGCAGGGGGGCAAAGGCCCAAAAAAGACAACTTTTAAATATTGGTCTTGAAACTTAGTGAGTTGCAAGAATGACTTAGTTTTAGCATGAATTTTCAGAGGTACATGAAGTCCGAAACACAAATTTATATCATTATTTAGCGACTTCAATCCTCGGTAATTTGCCAGAAAATGACAAATTTGGTGAGAAATGGACCAAAAATATCAGGCAAAACTCTGGACATTCTGCCAAAATCTGGACATTTGAGGGGTATGATACAAATAGAAATTCAACCACTAAAACTACAATATTTCACTTCTACAAATGTAGAAAAAAATCAGAAATAAAATATTTACCTTGAACAATTATCATGGTCCCATTCTGATTCACCCCTGATAAATAAGGCAGTGTGGAAACTACCTCACAGCAATAGCGTCCAGTATCACTCTGCTGCAGATCCATGATGAGGAGCGAGTTGCTGTTATTAGACATGTCCCACCAGCTGTGATACCGACCTTCACTTTCCATATAGGATTCTTGTTCAAAATCATTTATTTTTTGCACTAGAAGTTGCTTAGAACAGTTTACACTGTCTCTTCCAGGTGTATAACTCCAGATGAGGCTATCGATTTGACTGATTCTGAGGCGAACATGGAAATAGGAGCAAGTTAAAGTCACATTGTCTCCCTCTGTTATAGAAATGTACTCAGGACTTTGGTTCACAGTGGTGCTCCTGACAAAGTCTAAAAACAAACAGAAACAACTCATTCCAGATAAATGGGCAATACTTCTGTGTTTGTACAGTAAAACAAACCTGCTTGTCTGAGTATGGAACAAATTACATAGCTATACAATATGCTCAAAGATTGTTACAGTACCTTCTTGCAAAGCACACAAGTGTGCTTTAGTATACTGTAAAAAATTACATGATTAAAAATGTAGCACCCATATTGTAATATTAATCTGTCATTAAGCAGTGAGTAATATAGCAAGCATAGCTCAGACTGGAAAAAGTTGCCTCCCCATCTGCAACCTTTTTTTATTTATGCCCGCTTTTTTTTTCTTCTCTTTATGATAATGTAGTCTGTAAACACTGCTTCAGTATTAAATGCTGGCTAAGACTTGCTCTCTGACCTGATACGAAATGTATATAGAACTTATGGAAAGTGCGAAATCTCTTGCATTATGTTAAAACATTTGCAGGTAGAATATAGTGTCCTACTGCTTGACAAAATGTTATGTTTCAAAATTAATTTATCTGCCATACCTGACATAGTGTGTGTGTGTGTGTGTGTGTGTGTGTGTGTGTGTGTGTGTGTGTGTGTGTGTGTGTGTGTGTGTGTGTGTGTGTGTGTGTGTGTGTGTGTGTGTGCACCCATGTATGCAGAAGGGTAGTCATTCATAAAATATATTATGCTGCTGTACCCTGACATTGAAAGTGAGGCTTAAACTGAAAATTTATCAATCACAAATATCTGTCCTCTGGAAATCTATACTGCTGAAACATCTTGAGTTGCTGAATTTACTGACCTCTTTCTTTTTTTTTATATCAATATTTATTGATTTAAATTGAAAGATTTACTCAGATATTTCTTTTAAATAATGCATCATGTTTTATTTTGATGTTCTTCAAATCACTAGACAGAAAGGGGTATACGGTTGGATAAACAACCATAAAAGCACAGCATAATTCCAAATACAAGCCATGCAGGGTGGTCATACTACTTCTGCCCCCCCCACTTTTCCCCTATCACTATCACTCATCCTGTCACAAACAGGTATGTTACTTTCTGTGCATTCAGAAAAAGATAAGTCATACTCTCTACGAAGGTTTACCCATTACCTGGCCCCTTCATTCAGCATCTGTGCCAGGCATGGAGATCGTACTGGACACCCAGCTCTAAGGAATAAATCTCACGGATCACAAAGACTGAAAAGGGAACTGCAGACTTTGCCATAATTGTTCTCAATGTCAAACTGTGTATCTCTAGCATACGGGCTGTGAACTTACAGAAACTCATTACATCTGCAATTTGCAAGTTGGTCATGAAAGTATTATGTGTCCACCAATAATCTCAGCTATTGTGAACAACTTGTGAGAATCACTTTGTTCCAAGCTTAAATAAGTTTATTTCCCCATCTGAGTAACGTCCTAGTCAAAATAGACATTAAAATTCATTTTTCTTTTATTGTCTGTTTACCTGCTTAATCCAATTCAGGGTTGTGAAAAAGTGAAGCCTATCTTAGGTTTCACTAGGTGCAGAGCAAAGGAACTAAATCTAAACAAGAAGCAAGCCCATGGCGGGGCAAACTCACACACTCATATGCACATGCACATGCATGCAAATGCACACACAAACGCACACAGCAAATATGCCTATGGGCAGTTTGGAAGAATGACAGTCCATCTACAACATCTTGCGAGGTACCAAAGCTAACTGCTAAAGAACTGTGCCAGGTTCACATGGGCAGCCTCCGTCAATTTCATTAGATATCTCATGAAAACTTTTATATTCAATTACAGGACTGCAGCTACATTTCAAATTACTTTCAGAAGTAGCAGGAACATCTATTAATACAATTCAAATAAATAAAAATCTTTATAAAACACAAAAGTCAAGGCATCCCCCCCCCAAAAAAAAAAGTACAAATGGTTATTGGACACCTGTGTGGAATATAAATGTTTGGTCATCTTCCTAATGAAAACATGGTAATAGGCTATTAACAAATGTGAAACACATATTGCTTTGAAAATGGTATGTAACTTGCTCAGAACTGAGATTGTTTCACAAAACTAAATTGCTCATGAAATGTGATGTAAGGCAAAGCCTTTCACATCTGTGGAGAGACAGTTTGTACTCAGAATGCTGTAACTCATAGCCCCTCAGGTTCAGGAAACTTTAATGTTTTATAAAGGTTATATAAGACTAAGAGATGTATATAGTAGTTACAAGTCTTAAATAAGAGATTATTAGTGACCTCTCCATCAGGATAGTGACATATCAACAATGTTATGTATAGTATTACTAAACTCACTTAAAGCACTTCTGCGGTGGTAGTGTGACCATTTAAAATGTAAAATTCCTTACCTAAGCTCACAAAGCATGAGTTGATGATTGTGAAGAACTGGATCAGAAGCAGGCCTGTTAGAAAGATCATTGCTCAGACTGCTTGTGCTTGTTCTGCTGTACACCGAAAGAGGCTTGTATCAGCTTTTTACACTGCAGCTTGGATGCTCTGGTATTCAATAAATAGCTTAATAAATGCAGTCTGGTATTACTTCACACTTCATCATGCATTTCATCAGTGGAAAGAAGAACTATTCTTGTAAAGTTCTGCTGACAGTTCTATTTTGAACTAGAACAAAGTGGAGACAAAGCTTTCTGATGAGTTTACAAGTGCACCCATTAAATGAATTATTAATGGTTTATTACATGCATCACAATTTTCTGCAATTTACCTTTCCCTGTGAGTAAAATGTAAGCTTGTCTATGAGAATTTGGGATATCTACCCTTACCTCCACTATACAATCCCAGAACTGAGATCTCAACTTAACTTAGCAAAATCATACACACTTATTTTAAGACAAATTAAAGAAATATGTTCCATACACCTTCAAAATATTAAATTAAAGTAGATATAAACAATTGTGAAACTTTATGGAATTTAATTATATCAAGGAAAATGATAACAAACACATATAAATAAATATCACAGATTAAACTCCAAGACAACATACTCATTTCTAATTATTGTTTAAAAAATAACTCATCAATAACTGAACAACAATTAAACCAGGCTTTGTCCTTAACAATTAGAGCTCTACCACTGAAAAAATGAACATACACACAACTCATAATTAACAACAATGCTTATCACACCCCCTCAAGTACTATGCAAATTTAATTCTTCCAACTCACCATACTGTCCATATTGTAGCTCACAGGAAGCAGATCTAATACATATGTTTTGGAGCTGTAAATGTGTATTTAAACTATGGAACTCTAAAAATCCAACTACAAAAACAAGGATATCAGAAAACAACACTTACATGAGAATTCACGCTCCTTCATATTCCCCCTCTAGAAGTATCCAAAAGCCAAGCAAACATTCATATCACATTATTCCTAATAATGAAACTCTGCATAGCATCCAAATGGGGGGGGGGGGGGGGGCAGAGTGAACATCAAATGGAATGAATTCAAAAAGATGGCAATCAGACATCTGCTAGTTCATAAGTGGGTAATTGATGTAAAAAATAACATGATCAAGAAGATAAAAATATGGGAACAGGTCTTTAACACACTGCTAGCTTAATCCATCTGCATTAACATACGTGTACAGGTCTCTAACCTCAAAGAAACCTATCTAATATATGTGGGGATATGCTTTGGCAAGGACTCTCTACAATATCGTAAGCTCACTAAATGGTTATGATAACAAAATATATGGCACTTTTGTACAGTTGTAAAGAATTTAGTTTCATGATTTTGTATAGGTATTGTTCACATATTATAATGTACCAAGTATATTCCCATACTGTATTTGTTGTTTGGTTTATCTTGTACTTTGGAAAACCAAAATAAAACATTTTGAAAAAAAAAATTTAAGATTGTCTGAAATCATGGGTCATGGGCCAGATTCATTAACAGCTACATGACAGTGTGCTATTTGAAATCCATTAAGCGGCTCTACACATCATGTACAGTTACCAAACACAAATTAATGGCAGAATATGCTAATGAAGGCATAAAGAGCTGAAGTACATGCTAATTAACCAATCCAACATGGTGGGACTATTCAGGAAGCTATAAAACAATTGTGTACACTCAGTGTAGGCTTTTGCCTTGTACACCAAAACTCTTTGGAATACAGGCATGAATACTCTTAGGGGGGAAAAAGCATGTTAGGGGTCGCTGCTGCTATTATTATGCTGCATTTGCAACAGGCTTTAAATTAGGGTGCAGCTGCTGCTACTGCTAGACCTCGGGCAAGAATAAGGATGTTTAGAACATGTTTGACTTATCATGGACTTCATAGGTTCATACTAGTCTATCTGCCCTAGGGCATTTATAAGCCTAGCCAGAGTGTGTATGGCTTTCGCCACCCATTTTAAATTAATTTTGCTATGCCCTTTTTCGAGGTTAGTATACTGTGCCTCTGTCTAACAGTGACACAGAAGTGATACCCGGGGTAAACCTATGATCTCCCATCCACTCATCAAGATTCCTCTTGAAGAGAGTCAATGAGGGACTCTGCCAAACATGGACTGGGATTTTATTCCAGAGTGAAGGGAGCCTCTGGGTTATGAATCTGTCCCTCCAGCATGTCCTATTTATTTCAGTGCTGAGGTTTAAGTCCCTCGAGCGCGTAGCTCGATGGGATTTGGATTTTCTGAGGTGCAGCATGTCCATTAATTCCGGGTTGGACATGGCTTTATACGTCAGGCACAGATCGCCTTTGAGCAGGCGGTATGCCACTGAGTAGAGCTGGAGTTTCTTTAACCGGGCAGCATACGGCATCTGTTTGAGCCCCTTGATCCTCTTGGTGAGGTACTTTTGGGGTCTTTCCAGTTGCTGCAGGTGTCTGGTAAGGTACATCCCAAAGGGGCATTGTACTCAATTATGGGCCTGATGAGGGATGAGTAAAGAGGCACGATGACCTCCCCTGATCTAGATGTGAATCCCTTCATGATTAGGTGGGCTATATAAAATGTTTTTCTAACCACTTTGGCCATGTGGTTGTCAAATGAGAGATTGCTATCAACTTGGGTCCCCAGGTCCCTAATTACTTCTTCTGTACTTAATGGATTACCACCTATGTGGTAATTTGTGGGCACTGTTTTTGCCAAAGGGATGACTATGCACTTTTTGGCGTTTAGCTTGAGGCCATGGCTCTGGCACCAGTTGTCTGTTTCTATGAGGCCCTTTTGGAGGATGCTTGTGTCAGCTGGAGAGTCATTATGGTGCCCAGTTTGCAGTCATCTGCGAACTTGGTCACCACAGTCCTTCCATGTTGGCCTGTACCTCCGAGAAATATATACCGAACAAGAGAGGTCCCAAGACTGAGCCTTGTGGGATGCCACTTGTAACTGGTTGGGAGTCTGACATGGCTCCAGCTATTCTAACCATGTGGGTTCTGTCCTTGAGCCAGTTTGCAACCCATCTAGTGACATAGGGGTTTATATTTAAGCTGGTGAGCTTATCTATAATGCCCGAGTGGGGTATTGTATCGAAGGCTTTTGCGAGGTCCAGGTAGTCTGTGTGGACCACCTTCCCCTTGTCAATGGCCTTGGTGACTGTTTCAAAGAAATCGACCAGGTTTAAGAGGCAGGATCTGCCCTTAACAAAGCCGAACTGGGTAGGATCCAGTGTCTGTAGGTCCCCAATATCTTTCTTTATAAGGTCCATGATGATCCTTTCCATAGCTTTGCAGACCAAGCTAGTGAGACTTATGGGGCAATAGTTTCCAGGATACGTTGAGGCACCACCTTTGTGGAGAGGGACCACTGTTGCTGTATGCCACTGTTTGGGTACATATCCTGTAGTAAGGCTGAGATTGAACAGTAGTTTTAGGTTTGGGTTTAGCTCTTCTTGGAGTTCATGTAGGACGCAGCCCAGGACACTGTCTGGTCCCATTGATGCTGTGTTTCTTGCTTTGGAGAGGGCAGCTCTTACCTGAGCATCTGAGATGTCAGGGGGGCAGCACTCTGCTGGGATAGATATTAGCCCTTTTGGTGGGGAGGGGGGAGAGACATTTGCGCTGAACCTGTCAGCTAGGATGTTGGCAATGTCTGTGGGTTCGGTGTATTTTTTGTCATTTTGGACAAATTCTGAGCATATTTGGGAATTCCCACCCAGGTTCCTAACATAACTAAAGAAAGCCTTGTGATTATCCTTAGTGTCCTGTGCAACTTTTCTCTCGAAGCTGGCCTTAGACGATTTTATGAGTGCCCGTAGTTTTTTGCTAATACTGATCAGAGATGCCTTCCCCTTTTGGGATTTTGCTCTGTCATGTAGTAGCTTCCTCCTTCTATTGTATAGTTTGTTTATGGCTGGGGTCCACCAGACAGGACGTCTGCCTTTGGAGGATTGGGTCTTGGTTTTATTTGGGATTGCATGATCCATGCATTCCTGAAGGTGTTCATAGAATGCGTTTATAAAGGATTTTGTGGTCTGGGCCGTATTATCCACAGGCCCAGGGGCTTTGAAGGATTCCACCTCGGTTTTGAGGAGTGTGAAATTTGCTTTAGAGAAGTTTTTCACTGTGGTTTTCTGGGCATGGGGTGGGGTCGGGATGTGAATATCCAGTGAGATTAGTTTATGGTCTGATCTTACCAGTGAGGGATACACTTCTGGTCTGGAACATAGAGTCCCCATGTTGGTGATGATCAGGTCCAGTATGTTTTCCCGTCTTGTGGGAGTGGTAACAAGTTGTTCCATAGCATTTGAGTTTATAAATTCTAGGAACCTTTGGGCTAGGGTGTTGGAGCTAGAGTAATGCTCCCAGTCTATGGTTGGGTAGTTGAAGTCACCCAGTATAATGGTGTTTGGAGAGATCTTCATATTTTCCAGTGTTCTCAGGAAGGCCGACTGGGGTTCCTGGGTTTGGGAGGGTGGTCTGTAGCAGGCTATAAACTGGAAGGCAGTTTTACCCACTGTTAGTTGCACATGGATAGTCTCTGATGCTTCGTGCTGTGCCACCAACCTGGAGGTGTGGGTATCTTTGACGAATATTGATACTCCCCCTCCTTTTGTGGTTCGGTCCAAGTTTTGGGGTCGAAAAGCATGGTATGAGGTATAACCTGGTAGTGCTGGGGTGCTCTCGTGAGCCTTGAACCAGGTTTCTGTTACTGCACAGATATCGATGTTCTCCATGCTAAGGAGAGTTTGAGTCGTGCATCTTGAGGTTTAGACTTCTGGCGTTGAGTAGCATTACTCTTAGTTTCTTATCCCTTGTGATACCTATGAAGGTGGGTTTGTCTTTTGAGCCTTGCCTAAAAAAGGCACTATGGGGGTAGCAAGAGCCTTTGCCAATATCCGAAAGCCCAAGGGTGACAGGTGCAAGCCATCCCTAACGAAGCATCGTGGCTTGTCGAGCATGTCATCCCAGGCTGACAGGCATTGGATCCCCTTTGAATGACACCAATACTTAAGCCAATTGTTGAAATTGATAATCTTGTCTTCATACTGTGGCATCATTCTTGGTGAGGGTAAGATGCTACTCAAGGTCAGGGTCATACCGGCCTGGGCTACATGCTCAGAGAGCTCCTCTATGTCTCTTTTCATGTAGTCCAGGGAGGTACGTCTCAGGTCATTCACACCAGCATGGACAATGACTGAGTCATATTTGTACTTGCCTTGGAGTGACCTGAGTGCTTGTGTTATGTGGTGGATCCTAGCGTCCAACAGGCAGCTCACCGTGACCTTCTTCTTGTTCAGTCTGGTGAGCGGGACGTCAGTGTGCCTGATGATAGAGTCACCTATTACAAGTGTATCAGGTGTGTTGTTTAGCCTTAAGGGCTGTGACTGTTTGGCACACTGGCTTTGTGAGCTATGTGTTGCACGTGTTTTGTTTTGGGGTAGCGGTTGCTTGGGTGTTTGCTTTGGAGGTCTCTGCTGCTTAGGCAGATTTTTATTTAGAGCCATCAAGTATATTTTTGTGTGTTTATGTGTTTGGTTTGCTGTCGTGGTAGGTCTATGTGAGACTGGAATTGTAGTGAGTGTGGTTTCCTTCTCCTCCTGACTGGTTACGCCAGTACTGAGTTGAGAGAGCTTAGCCTCCAGTTTGGCTATATGGTTGCATCTCTCACATGTGTTGGAATTTGTTGGGAGGAGGAGAGGGTTGTCTGTGTACATTAGGCAGTTGTAACATTGCCTCAAGATTCCCAGGTTCACCAGCTGGACCAGAGAGGAGATTCACAACTGACCTTTGGACATGCTAGAATAGTATTGGGAATTCCTTTATAATTGAAAAAAAGGGCCAATGGGGAACAAGTTACTCAAGGGGAGTTTGTGAGGGTGTAGTGCTTTTAATTTTTTAGTGCTGACTTATATAATTGCTTTAGTGAGCAAGTGCTAGGCTTTAGCGTAGGAATAGGGTGTTTATTATGAGAACTAGATCAGTTCCAAGGCTCAAACCCAAATAAGCAGCGCTGCTCGATGCCGTGCTATGCACAAAATCACGCAAAGCTGCGCTACAGCGGGTTTTATACAGGCGGACTTGAAAGAGCTAGAAATTGGCCCAAAACAGCCAACAGACTACCAGATTCCTGCGCTGGGAACACTCCTCCAGGGACAGATAGGCTGCTCCAAGCTCCCCACTGCCACTGGTGAACAAAGAAGCCTCCCTCTATCCAAGAAAGGAAATGGCATCACAGGAACTTTCCAAAAGTCCAGTTTTTTTTTTTTTTCTTTTTTGCAACAAACAGCAGGAAATTGCAATAAATATGTAACACAGGCTAGCGCACTTGAGTGTGTAGCCTCAACAAGTAAATGCAACAAACAGGACAAACTTTAAAAGTGCAGGTGCAAAAACAACTTTAGACAGTTTAAAACAGTTCAAGAAGCAGAAATATTTGCAGTTTAGCTAGATCGGACAGTCACCCAGGTAGTAGCAGGAAAAAACACTTTTATCAGGTTAGCAGTCACTCTTTTAGCCTCTCTGCTGCTAGCACCACTCTGCAGGACCACAAGGAGCTTGGCTGAGTAGTAACAAGCGCAAACACCTCACCAAAGTGGGTTTTATACAGGGGGATTTGAAAGAGCTAGAAATTGGCCCAAAATGGCCAATAGACTACCAGATTATTGTGCTAGGAACACTCCTTCAGGGATAGATAGGCTGCTCTAAGCTCCCCACTGCCACTGGTGAACAAAGAAGCCTCCCTTAATCCAAGAAAGGAAATGGCAACACAGGAACTTTCCAAAAGTCCAGAATACAGCAAAGCCTGTATTTGGACTACTCTAGGTTAGGAAAGACGGGAAACAAGAATCATTTATTTGTTTTTTTTTTTTTTTTGCAACAAACAGCAGGAAAATGCAATAAATATTTAACACAGGCTAGCACACTTGAGTGTGTAGCCTCAACAGGTAAATGCAACAAACAGGACAAACTTTAAAAGTGCAGGTGCAAAAACAACTTTAAGCAGTTTAAAACAGTTCAAGAAACAGAAATACTTGCAGTTTAGCTAGACCGGACAGTCGCCCAGATAGTAGCAGGAAAAAACACTTTCATCAGGTTAGCAGTCGCTCTTTTGGCCTCTCTGCTGCTAGCACCACTCTGCCGGACCAAAAGGAGCTTGGCTGAGTAGTAACAAGCGCAAAACCGCCAAAGCGGGTTTTATACAGGGGGACTTGAAAGAGCTAGAAATTGGCCCAAAACGGCCAATAGACTACCAGATTCTTGTGCTGGGAACACTCCTCCAGGGATAGATAGGCTGCTCTAAGTTCCCCACTGCCACTGGTGAACAAAGAAACTTCCCTCTATCCAAGAAAGGAAATGGGCAACACAGGAACTTTCCAAAAGTCCAGAATGCAGCAAAGCCTGTATTTGGACTACTCTAGGTCAGGAAAGACGGGAAACAAGGATATTTTTTTTTCTTTTCTTTTTTCAACAAATAGCAGGAAAATGCAGTAAATATGTAACACAGGCTAGCGCACTTGAGTGTGTAGCCTCAACAGGTAAATGCAAAAAACAGGACAAACTTTAAATTACAAGCGCAAAAGTGCGCTAAAGCTGGCTTTAAAGCAGGGGGTTAGAAAGAGCTAGGAAATGGCCCAAAACGGCCCATAAGCTACAGGTCACTGGGCTGGAACCACTCCTCAAGGGACAGATAGGCTGCTCAGAGCTCCCCACTCTCACTGGTGAACAAAGAAGCTTCCTCCTATCCAAATAAGGATATGGGCAACACAGGAACTATGACACAAAACAGCCCATAAGCTACAGGTCACTGGGCTGGAACCACTCCTCAAGGGACAGATAGGCTGCTCAGAGCTCCCCACTCTCACTGGTGAACAAAGAAGCTTCCTCCTATCCAAATATGGATATGGGCAACACAGGAACTATGACACAGCCCAGAGATCAGCAATACCTGAAGACTGGACTATTCTAGTTCAGTAAAGGCAGGAAACAAGGATTTTTTTTTTCTTAGAAAGTAGCAGAAATTAGGTACAGAAACACAGTAAATGCTTTAATTCAGCTAGCACACTTGAGTGTGTAGCCTACCAATTAAACTAAGCAAAAACAAACTTTAAAAGTGCAAAAAAAAAAAACTCAGAGATACAGGCAGGAATGCAATAAAACAACTTTACAGAGCTTATTTAGTAAAAGAAACAGAAAAGTCTATATATACAGAAAAGCAGCTAAAACACACAAACACTTCAGATGCAGTGCAACCTAGAACACTTGAGTTATAGCAATATTAAGGCTATTACAGTTATAATAAATGCTCTGAAATATACTGTATATTTCCAGAATGTTTGAGAAGCACAGTCAGAACACAAGGAGGTTCAGACGAAAAAAAAAAAGTTTTGTTTTTCTTTTTGAAAGGGAAAAAGGAGGAACAGAAGGCCTTATCAAATGTTCTCTCTGTATTAGGCAGAATGAGCTAATGACACTAGACTGGGAGGAGTGTCACAGTAGGGGTGGGCAACTGCAAAGCCACCAAGAGAGACACAAATGAAAGTTTTTAAACAGATAAGGATTTGTAAAGATACAGAATAGACAAAGTGTTATATATATATTAAATTTTAAAAACAGTAATCTGTAAAAATAATCAAAAAAAAATCAAGATACTGATATTTTCAGCTCAGTTGTGGTCAACAATTAATCCAGTCTGCACTGTGTGTAAAGACAGAAACCCTATCAAAGTTAGGGCTTAAGTACCAGAACAGCTTTTTTTTTTTTTTTTTACAAGAACACAAAAGAACCAGCCCCCACTAGCCAACAGATAATTACACAGAGAAAAGGCTTCAGTTAAAACAATAGCCTACAGACAGCAAGCACTAGAGACACAAATGAAAGTTTTTAAACAGATAAGGATTTGTAAAGATACAGAATAGACAAAGTGCTATATATATATTAAATTTTAAAAACAGTAATCTGTAAAAATAATCAAAAAAAAATCAAGATACTTATATTTTCAGCTCAGTTGCAGTCAACAATTAATCCAGTCGGCAGAGAGATATAGGTTGGATGGGGAAACACTGAATGAAATATGCAACCTCTGCTGCCCCCACCTCAGGCCCCAGGGAAATCATGGAGAATCCCATCTCATTTAGGAACAAAGGTATATAGTATCCCATCCCTGCGGAAACAAAGGTATATTTAGCAGAATGTATACTAGCTACTGATACCATCTACAAGCCCGCAGGAGAGGTATTAGGGGTGTCACAGGCATCAGTCTCTACAATATTGCATCAGTTTTTAAATGCAATACTGTTACATGTAAGGGAGCATATCTGTTTCCCACAAAACCCACAGGCAAGAACAAGAACCATTCAGAACTTCTGTACAATAGCACACTTCCATGAAGTGTTGGGGGCTATAGATTGCACACACATAGAAATCAAAGCCCCACCTGGAGAACAGAGAAGGAAGTACATCAACAGAAAAGGTTTCTTTTTTTAATTTCTCCATATCTTTTGAGTTTCTAATACCATGACGGGAACGGATCCCATTCCTAAGTCAAAGTACGATTAAAGTTCATAAAATTAGTACTGTTTCAATCGTTGTTGTAACCCAGATGTGTTCTTCACAGCACCAGCAATGGGCCCAGTAATGACTCCTGCAATTTGTTGCATGTATCTGTAACATATCTAAATACGATTGTAAATGCTTTTTTTATAAGACCTGTTGCTCCTACTGCAATTGGAACTGTCTGGGTATCTTTCTTCCACATTGCTCTCATTTCTGCCTACAAATCCTGATATTTTATGACTTTGTGTCTCTGTACACAAGACACTGTAGTCACTCGGTGTAGAGATTTCAATGATCAATGCTACTTTTGTCTTCTTTTCATGGACCAATATATGTTGTTTTCTGGCATCTATCTTTTGAACTGCTGGTAATAGGTGATGCCATGTGATTTAGATTTCGTCATTTTCTGTAAAGCTTTATGACTCATGTTTCCAGTGTCTTTAAGCTACTTCAGTATTATAATGTTTGCACAATCCCCAGTGCAACAATTTTGCCATATTATTATGCATTTCAGTATACAGTCCTTCTGCCATTAGTATGTCACAAGCAGCAACAAGGTGTGCAACTGTTTCTAGTTCTGTTTTACAAAACCTGCAGTTGTCTGTTTAGCCCACATGTTCAGTGGAATTTGTAAACCAATGTGTATGTAGTCCACTGTCTTGGGCTGCCAATATTAACCTTTCATCCTTTGGTTTGAATTTGCCTCTCCTTAACCATTCATGTGTTTGATCTTGATTAACATGAAGTTGTTCCAGAAGTTTTCTATACTTGCACTTATATTTATGCATTTTCCACATTTTTTGCCTTCTTATCTGATCCTTCACCATATATTCTTTCTTTTGTTTTTTTTTTTTTGCACATTCAGTTGCTGCCTTATTTTTATCTATTTTTGGTTTAGTTTCCATTCCAGCTTGACGCCGATATGCTTCTACTAGACTAAGAAGAGAAGCCATCTTAGATTTATTCCCCTCATATTTCAAAACTTTCACTACATTTGGGTCTTACGAGGTCAGCAGATATGTGTGCAGTCCCACTATTGCAGATCTATACATGTAATCAGTTTCTAGGAGGCCCATACCTCCTTCAAAATGGGAAATATCTAATCTTGGCATGCACTGATTTTTATAAATCATTTGATGAGCATGAAGCATCCTTCTTGTTTTCCTGTCTAATCTAGCCAACACCTTTTGGGGTCAGTAAATCATTCCAAAACTGTAGGAAGAGCAAACTGGTTTATAGCTTGAACTTTGTTCCAAGATGTCAACGATATTTTCAGGGTTAATTTAAGTCTTTTAAAATATTCCTTACTGATTTTTATTCATATTTGTTCATGTTTTATTGTTGACCCTTCATCAGTTCCCAAATATTTATACATTCCCCCTTGCTCAAATTATTTTCTATCATATTTTTGTCCCAAACTGATGTTTTCTTGGTGCTGCAACTTTCCTGCTTTTAAGGTTGCTTTTGCACATTTGTCAAGACCAAATGACATTCTTATATCATCTGAAAAAGTCTTGACTAATTACAGTTGTGCTTTCAGTTCCTCATTGACAAAGAAAAGATGAGAAGTCTCTACAGCTTTTTTGCTTTCTGGGAACCAAATTACAGCCATGACCTAATCTGTTAAACAGACAGTTTAATGGATTAAGGGCAAGAAAAAAGAGCAGGGTGACAGAGTCAGAATGGAATATCGCCCTTTGAATTTTAATCCCTGCAATAATAATTGTCCTTTATCATGACTTAATTGCAAAGTGGTTTGTCACTGTTTTATGGTTGCTGTGATCTCGTTTATCAGTGTAGGGTGTACCTTATACATTTTTAAGCACTCTTTTATTCATGAATGTAGCATACTGTTAAATGCTTTTTTGTATTCTATCCATGCTATAGTTAGATTCTTCCCCTTTGTACAGTTCTCCACTATGACTTTAACAACAGATGATCCTTTGTTCCATATGACTTTCTTTTATTACCCTTTTGTTCTATTCCATAACTGAGTTCTAAATGACTATAAACTCTGTCAGCATCAATTCCAGTGTATAGTTTATACATTGTCAGAAGGCAAGTTATTGGTGCATAGTTTTTGGGGTAGCTTGCAGGTTCACTCTTAAGTAATAGCATTGTTTTTCCTGTTGTTAACTAGGCTGGTGTCTGTTTGGGGTGCACATATAAATAGTTCTTACTCATGGCTAAATCTTTGTGCAAAGATGTTAATACTTTTAACTAGAAGTTAGGCACTGCGTCTGGGTCTGGGGTGTTCTAATTAGAGGCTTTTCTTAACTCTGTTTCAATCTCTCTGGCCATTACTTTATCCCATTTCATATCCTGTACATTTGAACATCATATATATATATATATATATATATATATATATATATATATATATATATATATATATATGTGTGTGTGTGTGTATATATATATATATATATATATATATATATATATATATATATATATATATTCTTTATATAGTAAGTAGAATATATAGTGCACAGAAGTTAAAATACTGTTTTAACTCTGTAGAATTGTCTAGATGTCTAATCTTGTAACATAGTTTCTGTCAACTTATTTTTGTATAGTATTTCTAATGTCATTTGTATTGTATTGGATTATACTGGATTTGTACTGTATGTGGAGCTTTTCTTTCCGGGCCTCTGCTGAAAACGGGTTCTGTAGACCCAGTCAGACCACCCTGGTAAACAATTGTCAAATAAAATAAAATAAATTATTATTTGTGATAGTACATGATACATCCTGATCCGTTATAATACTGTGCATTGCTTTTATCATGTCTATCTTTATATACTCTTCCAATGGTGACAATTCTTGTCTTAACAGATTTATAGTTTTTCTCTATATGATACTTCTATGATGGGATTCGATTTCTCCCCATCCTTTCCCTTACCACCCTGTGTTCTTGTGGGAGGACTTTATCTGTTATTAATATGGCTGCACAGTAATGTATTCTACTTACTTCTGTTATATCACATGAATCTCTGTTGCCAGTCCTAATTACTGTGTTCATTTGTTTTATCATAATTCTAACTTTTTGGGTTTTATTGACCTTCTGCAGTCTATTTCTTTCATTGATCTTAATATGTCTATCCAACTCTATTAAATAAAGTGACTTTTCTCTTAGATCATTTTCTTCTAAACTGAGGGCACATTCTTTGTTCGCCATTTCCTGCTTGCTTTTTGTAGAAAGTTCCAGAGGAGCTTCTTCCTGTGCCATCCTTTGTTCTTTCATATGGGAACTCACTGGCCTATCACTTCATAACATTGACTATTTCAGAGTTGCCATCATTTCCTGTTCTTTTCCTTGCTGTATAGCTCTAACTGAACCTTTGTACTGGTTTTCTCTAGGACCCTCCAAACTATCTTCATATGCCAACTGATCAGATGATTCCTGCTCCACTAATTTCTCCTTAATTTGGGTGCCCGTTACTCTATCATGTTGTGTTGTTCATCTTCTTTTGGCTGTTCCCGTTAGGGGTCGCCACAGGGGATCACCTGTTTCCATTTCTTCCTGTCCTCTGCATCTTGCTCTGTCACACCAACCACCTGCATGTCCTCTCTCACCACATCCATAAACCTTGTCTTAGGCCTTCCTCCTTTCCTGTTACCTGGTAGCTTCATCATTAGCATCTTTTTCCCAATATACTCAGCATCCCTCCTCAGCACATGTTCAAATCAACATAATCTTGCCTCTCTGGCTTTGTCTCCAAACCTTCCAACCTGGGCTGACCCTCTAATATACTTATTCCTAATCCTGTCCACCCTCGTCACACCCAGTGCAAATCTTAACATCTTTAACTCTGCCACATCCAGATCAAACTCCTGCCTTTTTGTCAATGCCACTGTCTCCAACCCATATAACATAGCTGGTCTCACTACCCTCTTGTAGACCTTCCCTTTCACTCTTACAGGTACTCGTCTGTCACAAATCACTCCTGACACTCTTCTCCACCCACTCCATCCTGCCTGTACTCTCTTCTTCACCTCTGTTCCACACTCACTGTAACTCTGACCTATTGACTCCAAGTATTTAAACTCATCCACCTTTGCCACTTCTACTCCTTGCAGCCTCACCATACTTCTATCCTCCCTCTCATTTACACACATATATTCTGTCTTAGTCCTGCTGACCTTCATTCCTCTTCTCTCTAGAGCATATCTTCATCTCTCCAGGGTCTCCTCTAACTGTTCCCTACTCTCACTACAGATCACAATGTCATCTGCAAACATCATAGTCAATGGGGACTCCTGTCTGATCTCGTCCATCAACCTGTCCATCACCATTGCAAATAATAAAGGGCTCAGAGCTGATCCTTGATGTAACCCCACCTCCACCTTAAACACATCCGTCACTCCCACCGCAGACCTCACCGCTGTCACACTACCCTCGTACATATCCTGTACCACTCTTACATACTTCTCTGACACTCCTGACTTCCTCATACAATGCCACAACTCCTCTCTAGGCACCCTGTCATATGTTTTCTCTAAGTCTACAAAAACACAATGCAACTCCTTCTGACATTATCTGTACTTCTCCATCAACACTCAGAGCAAACATTGCATCTGTAGTGCTCTTTCCCGGCATGAAACTATACCGCTGTTCACCAATCATCACATCCCTTCTTAACCTAGCTTCCACTTCATGCTGTGACTGATCAGTTTAATCCCTCTGTAGTTACTACAGCTCTACACATCACCCTTATTCTTAAAAATCGCTACCAGAACACTTTTTCTCCATTCCTCAGGCATCCTCTCACTTTCTAAGATTTCATTAAGCAATCTGGTTAAAAACTCCACTGCCATTTCACCTAAACACCTCCATGCTTCCACAGGTATGTCATGTGGGCCAACAGCCTTTCCATTCTTCATTATCTTCATAGCTATCCTTACTTCCTCCTTGCTAATCCATTGTACTTCATGATTCACTATCCCTACATCATCCAACCTTCTCTCCCCCTCATTCTCTTCATTCATCAACCCCTCAAAGTACTCTTTCCATCTCCTCAACACACTTTTCTCGCTTGTGAGTATGTTACCCTCATTATCCTTTATCACCCTTACCTGCTGCACATCTTTCCTAGCTCGGTCCCTCTGTCTAGCCAATCGGTACAGGTCCTTTTCTCCCTCCTTAGTGTCCAACCTTCAAAACAACTCTTCATATGCCTTATCCTTAGCCTTCGCCACCTCTCTCTTTGCCATGCACCTCATCTCCTTATACTCCTGTCTACTTTCTTCATCTCTCTGACAATCCCACTTCTTCTTTGCCAACCTCTTTGCCTGTATACTCTTCTGTACTTCCTCATTCCACCACTATGTCTCCTTGTCGTCCTTCCTCTGTTATCTGAGTTAAATTTTCTGAACTAAATCCTTCACTTTGCATGTAATCCATAACCCCAGTTTCTCCATTACTGTTCCTCTTTTCTATTTTTCCTGTTTGTTTTCTTATTTTTTGTGTTGTGAAATTGTCCATATCTGGATGTCTTTCCCTGTAGTTCTCTTCAAATATCTTTGGTGCTGCTCTTTTTGCATCGATTAGATTTGCTTTCTTCTTTGCATAAGTATTTCATCATATTAAATCTCTTCTTTCCCATGACTGGTGTCAGAACCATGGACTTAAGCTTAATGCCAAAAAATGTGTCATCATCCCCTTTGGGAAGAACTCAGTTCCCACGAATTACCACATTGATGGTAGTCCGCTGAACACAGAAGGCATTATAAGAGATCTGGGAACACAGGTTGACAGCAATCTCTCTTTTGACCACCACATTGCCACTGTGGTCAGAAAGTCCTTCTATGTGGCACATCTTATTACTAAGGGTTTGCATCCAGGAAGAAAGAGGTCATTGTCTCCCTCTACTCTTCACTCATTAGGCCAGTCATTGAGTACAATGCCCCATTTGACATGTACTTCACTAAACACCTGCAACAGCTGAATCCTTCGCTTTGCAAACATTCCATGACTTCAGCTTCAGTTTTTTTAACTTCTACTTGACTGATCTCCTGTTCATACACTCTCTCTTTGTGATCTTATTTTTTTATTTTTTATAGTGAAATTTTCCATATCCGGATGCCTTTGCCTATATCTTTGGGGTTAACATTTCCATATTTCTTTTTGTATACCCTTCAAACATCTCTAAATTTTGTTCTTTAAATTTTCACGCTTCCTCAGTCACGTCTTTTTCCAAACAACACAAGGTTTTTTGGTCTATATAGTGTTTTTCATGGATTTGTTGTATTAATGAACACAAATTTTTATTAGAAGCTTCTGACAGTTTTTATTGTGAAAGTATTTTTCTTTTCTTTAATTTCTCTCTCTTAGTCTTTTTGTATATATTTTGTCTGGAAATTCTGGGCTTTTTGCAAAATAGTAACAATACATAACTTCTTCCTTATCCTCAATAGTCCTAGCTATCATCTGTATGGCTCTTTTTACCCTATCAGTTTTTGTGTTTTTTGTGGACTGCTACTTCCTTCTACAACAGGGGTCTATCCTCTCCCTGAGCCTGGCTATCCCCATTGTAGGAATATTTCCATGTTTTGAGGATTCTACACTGTCATTTCTTCAGTCCTGGTATCAGTGTACCTACCAGGATTGGGCAGTTTTTTATCCTGAGACTTGTGCACCCAGCAATCTTCTTTATTTTTTAACCTGTTCCTGTCCATGATATATGCTATATAAAATGCAGTCTCTATATCAGTGTCATCTTGGTGAAATTTTGTCCACCTCGTGAATGTCTCACCAAGACATGAGAATAAATTCTATTCCAGCAATACTTCTCTCCTTTTGCTGATTTTATCATCTCTCCATTTGAACCCCATAGTTTCTACTCTATAAACTGTCAGGTTGTCTGTAATGCGCAATGAATCATCTACAGTTTCTGTGCAGTTAACCCAGGCAGTTTCCATGACTCACACATATGGCACACTTGTGAGCTGTACACCAAGTTTCCTAGGGATAGCATTCCTCAAGAACATCTAGTGAAGGTTATGCACGGTGAGCCCTGGCTCATGACACGCATAAGAAATCCACACAACCCCACTGAGCAAGGATATAATGAGGTCCATGCTCATACTAGGATTATCATAAAATGTGTGTTTGGACTGCAGAAATCAAGGTTCCATTGTCTAGACACATCAGGAGATGCACTGCAGTATGAACCAGGCATGTCTGCCATAATGCTTACAGGCTGCAACATGTTGCACAATATGACATTCAGAAAACAGCTTCAGTGAGGACAGCAAGGAGCTGGTCCACAGTTTCAAAGGCCACAGACAGGGCCAGCAGTAGCAGCAGGTACAGATGAGGAGTCTGAGTGAGAACCACCAGCTGGAGATGGTGATGGTCCACAGAAGTGTGACCAGTACCCGTGGCTCTGGCTAAGAGGTAAAGGATAGCACATACACACTCACTACCTAGGCACACATACTCACTATCTGGATCAAAGCCTAAAATTCCACTCACATGCTTAACCATGGAATGGCTGTGTTTTTATAGCATCAGACAGGGACAACCTGCAAGGCCGCAATTTGTACCTGCACTAATGACAAGGTAAGTGTGGAACATGTAAAAAAAAGAAATAAGTTACAGAACTGATTATTCTCATATAGAAATGCATAGATGTCCCTAAGCAATGGTCCTCTGTCAGACTTTTGCTGCATTCAGTTATGTATTACAAACAATACTGTGCATCAAGCATTTTAGTTGACTAACATCTATAAAACATGGAGCAGGTCAGTTATACTCTTATTTGCACAACCATACCAAGAACTAAGACTGAAGTACCTAAAACTTACAATGCTGTTATCACAATACTAACTGAAATACAATTAGGTTCAACAATTATAGAAGCAATTATTCAACAATGACTACAAACAAGAAAGCAAAAACTTTTTTTCTGAAATGCATATTGATAAATGCAAGCTTGTGAATAAGCAAGCATTAGCTATTTACTGTGTGCATCGGACATATATGCAACCCTGTCACAAAGATGTGCAAATGGCAGAGCACAGTCTTCATCATTTGCACTGGGTGGGGGCAGGTAGGAGAGCAAGGCTATCACCAAAGAAGTGAGAGTGCGTGTGAGTAAGAAACACATACATCTCTCAGAGAATACAGTGTTCAGGGCCAGTAACAACATGTGTGTAGCACTCAACAGTACTGCTTAGATAGTTTGCATGTGAGTAAAGGGGTATGGGCAAGTGATTTTTTTCATGTGTGTGTGTGTGTGTGTGTGTGTGTGTGTGTGTGTGTGTGTGTGTGTGTGTGTGTGTGTGTGTGTGTGTCTGTCTGCATGAACAAAATCAAGCACTGTGTTAACACTACATCCTGGCATCTCAGACAGGGGTGAACCATGCATGCTAGAGTAGCCAGTTTAGCGTTGTCACCCGACTATGAGAACTACATCTGCCAGTAGCACTGCCATTTGCATGGTCCTGGTTTGAACTCTGATGCTACCTTAATGTGAGTTATGTGTGCTAGATGAGATCTCTTCATGGCTAAGTCCAGTACCATGACCCTGGGGTATACCATGTCTGGGGTGGAAATTTCAACCACTGACAGATCAGTGGATATAGTGTCACTATGGGAGTGGGATCTTGCATGGCCATGTCTGCTAACACCAGAAGATGTTGCAGCTCTCTGGCCACATGGATACCCACTCTCCTCCAATAGACATTCCATCACAGTCACTGCCCTATCCAGTGTGTCATTTATCCTATCTAAGAAGTTGCCCATATAGTTCAAGGAGTCATTAGTGTCAGAATTCACAATGTTTATTACTCGCACTATCTCTTCTGAGGCTCCAGTGGAATGTGCCTGTGCCTGTACTACAGCCCTACACATACATCTGGCAGCACCTAATGACACAGCAGCAGCAGCATCAGGAGGAGATTAGATGGCATGCCTCCTCCAAGCACACCCACCAACCCTCACGATTAGATGCAATGCCTCCACTGCCCTG
>NC_056733.1:712083166-712117940 GCF_019279795.1 Protopterus annectens | reverse complement strand
GGGGCATTTTTCACATGGGTATGGAGTGATAAGAAGTGTCTTTGATGATGTATTACTTTGTATACATGCAGTCACACATGGGTATGGAGTGATAAGAAGTGTCTTTGATGATGTATTACTTTGTATACATGCAGTCACACATGGGTATGGAGTGATAAGAAGTGTCTTTGATAATGCATTACTTTGTATACATGCAGTCACACATGGGTATGGAGTGATAAGAAGTGTCTTTGATGATGTATTACTTTGTATACATGCAGTCACACATGGGTATGAAGTGATAAGAAGTGTCTTTGATTATGTATTACTTTGTATACATGCAGTCACACATGGGTATGTAGTGATAAGAAGTGTCTTTGATGATGTATTACTTTGTATACATGCAGTCACACATGGGTATGGAGTGATAAGAAGTGTCTTTGATGATGTATTACTTTGTATACATGCAGTCACACATGGGTATGTAGTGATAAGAAGTGTCTTTGATGATGTATTACTTTGTATACATGCAGTCACACATGGGTATGGAGTGATAAGAAGTATCTTTGATGATGAATTACTTTGTATACATGCAGTCACACATGGGTATGTAGTGATAAGAAGTGTCTTTGATAATGTATTACTTTGTATACATGCAGTCACACATGGGTATGTAGTGATAAGAAGTGTCTTTGATGATGAATTACTTTGTATACATGCAGTCACACATGGGTATGGAGTGATAAGAAGTGTCTTTGATGATGAATTACTTTGTATACATGCAGTCACACATGGGGATGGAGTGATAAGAAGTGTCTTTGTTAATGTATTACTTTGTATACATGCAGTCACACATGGGTATGGAGTGATAAGAAGTGTCTTTGATGATGTATTACTTTGTATACATGCAGTCACACATGGGTATGTAGTGATAAGAAGTGTCTTTGATGATGAATTACTTTGTATACATGCAGTCACACATGGGTATGGAGTGATAAGAAGTGTCTTTGATGATGTATTACTTTGTATACATGCAGTCACACATGGGTATGTAGTGATAAGAAGTGTCTTTGATGATGTATTACTTTGTATACATGCAGTCACACATGGGTATGTAGTGATAAGAAGTGTCTTTGATGATGAATTACTTTGTATACATGCAGTCACACATGGGGATGGAGTGATAAGAAGTGTCTTTGATAATGTATTACTTTGTATACATGCAGTCACACATGGGTATGGAGTGATAAGAAGTGTCTTTGATAATGCATTACTTTGTATACATGCAGTCACACATGGGTATGGAGTGATAAGAAGTGTCTTTGATGATGTATTACTTTGTATACATGCAGTCACACATGGGTATGTAGTGATAAGAAGTGTCTTTGATGATGTATTACTTTGTATACATGCAGTCACACATGGGTATGGAGTGATAAGAAGTGTCTTTGATGATGTATTACTTTGTATACATGCAGTCACACATGGGTATGTAGTGATAAGAAGTGTCTTTGATGATGTATTACTTTGTATACATGCAGTCACACATGGGTATGGAGTGATAAGAAGTGTCTTTGATAATGCATTACTTTGTATACATGCAGTCACACATGGGTATGTAGTGATAAGAAGTGTCTTTGATAATGTATTACTTTGTATACATGCAGTCACACATGGGTATGTAGTGATAAGAAGTGTCTTTGATGATGTATTACTTTGTATACATGCAGTCACACATGGGGATGGAGTAATAAGAAGTGTCTTTGATGATGAATTACTTTGTATACATGCAGTCACACATGGGGATGGAGTGATAAGAAGTGTCTTTGATAATGTATTACTTTGTATACATGCAGTCACACATGGGTATGGAGTGATAAGAAGTGTCTTTGATGATGTATTACTTTGTATACATGCAGTCACACATGGGTATGTAGTGATAAGAAGTGTCTTTGATGATGCATTACTTTGTATACATGCAGTCACACATGGGTATGGAGTGATAAGAAGTGTCTTTGATGATGTATTACTTTGTATACATGCAGTCACACATGGGTATGTAGTGATAAGAAGTGTCTTTGATAATGCATTACTTTGTATACATGCAGTCACACATGGGTATGTAGTGATAAGAAGTGTCTTTGATGATGTATTACTTTGTATACATGCAGTCACACATGGGTATGGAGTGATAAGAAGTGTCTTTGATAATGTATTACTTTGTATACATGCAGTCACACATGGGTATGGAGTGATAAGAAGTGTCTTTGATGATGAATTACTTTGTATACATGCAGTCACACATGGGTATGGAGTGATAAGAAGTGTCTTTGATGATGTATTACTTTGTATACATGCAGTCACACATGGGTATGGAGTGATAAGAAGTGTCTTTGATAATGTATTACTTTGTATACATGCAGTCACACATGGGTATGGAGTGATAAGAAGTGTCTTTGATGATGTATTACTTTGTATACATGCAGTCACACATGGGTATGGAGTGATAAGAAGTGTCTTTGATGATGTATTACTTTGTATACATGCAGTCACACATGGGTATGGAGTGATAAGAAGTGTCTTTGATAATGTATTACTTTGTATACATGCAGTCACACATGGGTATGGAGTGATAAGAAGTGTCTTTGATGATGTATTACTTTGTATACATGCAGTCACACATGGGTATGTAGTGATAAGAAGTGTCTTTGATAATGTATTACTTTGTATACATGCAGTCACACATGGGTATGGAGTGATAAGAAGTGTCTTTGATAATGCATTACTTTGTATACATGCAGTCACACATGGGTATGGAGTGATAAGAAGTGTCTTTGATAATGCATTACTTTGTATACATGCAGTCACACATGGGTATGGAGTGATAAGAAGTGTCTTTGATAATGCATTACTTTGTATACATGCAGTCACACATGGGTATGGAGTGATAAAAAGTGTTTTTGATAATGCATTACTTTGTATACATGCAGTCACACATGGGTATGGAGTGATAAGAAGTACCTTTGATGATGAATTACTTTGTAATTATGCAGTCACACATGGGTATTTAGTGATAAGAAGTGTCTTTGATGATGAATTACTTTGTATACATGCAGTCACACATGGGTATGGAGTGATAAGAAGTACCTTTGATGATGAATTACTTTGTATACATGCAGTCACACATGGGTATTTAGTGATAAGAAGTGTCTTTGATGATGTATTACTTTGTATACATGCAGTCACACATGGGTATGGAGTGATAAGAAGTGTCTTTGATAATGCATTACTTTGTATACATGCAGTCACACATGGGTATGTAGTGATAAGAAGTGTCTTTGATGATGTATTACTTTGTATACATGCAGTCACACATGGGTATGGAGTGATAAGAAGTGTCTTTGATGATGTATTACTTTGTATACATGCAGTCACACATGGGTATGGAGTGATAAGAAGTGTCTTTGATGATGTATTACTTTGTATACATGCAGTCACACATGGGTATGTAGTGATAAGAAGTGTCTTTGATAATGTATTACTTTGTATACATGCAGTCACACATGGGTATGGAGTGATAAGAAGTGTTTTTGGTGATGTATTACTTTGTATACATGCAGTCACACATGGGTATGTAGTGATAAGAAGTGTCTTTGATGATGTATTACTTTGTATACATGCAGTCACACATGGGTATGGAGTGATAAGAAGTGTCTTTGATAATTTATTATTTTGTATACATGCAGTCACACATGGGTATGTAGTGATAGGAAGTGTATTTGATGATGAATTACTTTGTATATATGCAGTCACACATGGGTATGTAGTGATAAGAAGTGTCTTTGATTATGTATTACTTTGTATACATGCAGTCACACATGGGTATGTAGTGATAAGAAGTGTCTTTGATGATGTATTACTTTGTATACATGCAGTCACACATGGGTATGTAGTGATAAGAAGTACCTTTGATGATGAATTACTTTGTATACATGCAGTCACACATGGGTATGGAGTGATAAGAAGTATCTTTGATGATGAATTACTTTGTATTCATGCAGTCACACATGGGTATGTAGTGATAAGAAGTGTCTTTGATAATGTATTACTTTGTATACATGCAGTCACACATGGGTATGGAGTGATAAGAAGTACCTTTGATGATATATTACTTTGTATACATGCAGTCACACATGGGTATGTAGTGATAAGAAGTGTCTTTGATAATGCATTACTTTGTATACATGCAGTCACACATGGGTATGGAGTGATAAGAAGTGTCTTTGATGATCAATTACTTTGTATACATGCAGTCACACATGGGTATGTAGTGATAAGAAGTGTCTTTGATAATGTATTACTTTGTATACATGCAGTCACACATGGGTATGTAGTGATAAGAAGTGTCTTTGATGATGTATTACTTTGTATACATGCAGTCACACATGGGTATGTAGTGATAAGAAGTGTCTTTGATGATGTATTACTTTGTATACATGCAGTCACACATGGGTATGTAGTGATAAGAAGTGTCTTTGATGATGTATTACTTTGTATACATGCAGTCACACATGGGTATGTAGTGATAAGAAGTGTCTTTGATGATGAATTACTTTGTATACATGCAGTCACACATGGGTATGTAGTAATAAGAAGTGTCTTTGATAATGCATTACTTTGTATACATGCAGTCACACATGGGTATGTAGTGATAAGAAGTGTCTTTGATGATGAATTACTTTGTATACATGCAGTCACACATGGGTATGTAGAGATAAGAAGTGTCTTTGATGATGAATTACTTTGTATACATGCAGTCACACATGGGTATGGAGTGATAAGAAGTGTCTTTGATAATGTATTACTTTGTATACATGCAGTCACACATGGGTATGGAGTGATAAGAAGTACCTTTGATGATATATTACTTTGTATACATGCAGTCACACATGGGTATGTAGTGATAAGAAGTGTCTTTGATGATGAATTACTTTGTATACATGCAGTCACACATGGGTATGGAGTGATAAGAAGTGTCTTTGATGATATATTACTTTGTATACATGCAGTCACACATGGGTATGTAGTGATAAGAAGTGTCTTTGATGATGAATTACTTTGTATACATGCAGTCACACATGGGTATGTAGTGATAAGAAGTGTCTTTGATAATGCATTACTTTGTATACACGCAGTCACACATGGTTTTGTGGTGATAAGAAGTGTCTTTGATAATGCATTACTTTGTATACATGCAGTCACACATGGGTATGTAGTGATAAGAAGTGTCTTTGATAATGCATTACTTTGTATACATGCAGTCACACATGGGTATGGAGTGATAAGAAGTGTCTTTGATAATGCATTACTTTGTATACATGCAGTCACACATGGGTATGTAGTGATAAGAAGTGTCTTTGATAATGTATTACTTTGTATACATGCAGTCACACATGGGTATGGAGTGATAAGAAGTGTCTTTGATGATGTATTACTTTGTATACATGCAGTCACACATGGGTATGTAGTGATAAGAAGTGTCTTTGATAATGTATTACTTTGTATACATGCAGTCACACATGGGTATGGAGTGATAAGAAGTGTCTTTGATAATGCATTACTTTGTATACATGCAGTCACACATGGGTATGTAGTGATAAGAAGTGTCTTTGATAATGCATTACTTTGTATACATGCAGTCACACATGGGTATGGAGTGATAAGAAGTGTCTTTGATAATGCATTACTTTGTATACATGCAGTCACACATGGGTATGGAGTGATAAGAAGTGTCTTTGATGATGAATTACTTTGTATACATGCAGTCACACATGGGTATGGAGTGATAAGAAGTGTCTTTGATAATGTATTACTTTGTATACATGCAGTCACACATGGGTATGGAGTGATAAGAAGTATCTTTGATGATGAATTACTTTGTATACATGCAGTCACACATGGGTATGTAGTGATAAGAAGTGTCTTTGATGATGCATTACTTTGTATACATGCAGTCACACATGGGTATGGAGTGATAAGAAGTGTCTTTGATAATGTATTACTTTGTATACATGCAGTCACACATGGGTATTTAGTGATAAGAAGTGTCTTTGATAATGTATTACTTTGTATACATGCAGTCACACATGGGTATGGAGTGATAAGAAGTGTCTTTGATGATGTATTACTTTGTATACATGCAGTCACACATGGGTATGTAGTGATAAGAAGTGTCTTTGATAATGTATTACTTTGTATACATGCAGTCACACATGGGTATGGAGTGATAAGAAGTGTCTTTGATGATGAATTACTTTGTATACATGCAGTCACACATGGGTATGGAGTGATAAGAAGTGTCTTTGATGATGAATTACTTTGTATACATGCAGTCACACATGGGTATGTAGTGATAAGAAGTGTCTTTGATAATGTATTACTTTGTATACATGCAGTCACACATGGGTATGGAGTGATAAGAAGTACCTTTGATGATATATTACTTTGTATACATGCAGTCACACATGGGTATGTAGTGATAAGAAGTGTCTTTGATGATGAATTACTTTGTATACATGCAGTCACACATGGGTATGTAGTGATAAGAAGTGTCTTTGATAATGCATTACTTTGTATACATGCAGTCACACATGGGTATGTAGTGATAAGAAGTGTCTTTGATAATGCATTACTTTGTATACATGCAGTCACACATGGGTATGTAGTGATAAGAAGTGTCTTTGATAATGCATTACTTTGTATACATGCAGTCACACATGGGTATGGAGTGATAAGAAGTGTCTTTGATAATGCATTACTTTGTATACATGCAGTCACACATGGGTATGGAGTGATAAGAAGTGTCTTTGATGATGAATTACTTTGTATACATGCAGTCACACATGGGTATGGAGTGATAAGAAGTGTCTTTGATAATGCATTACTTTGTATACATGCAGTCACACATGGGTATGGAGTGATAAGAAGTGTCTTTGATGATGAATTACTTTGTATACATGCAGTCACACATGGGTATGTAGTGATAAGAAGTGTCTTTGATGATGAATTACTTTGTATACATGCAGTCACACATGGGTATGGAGTGATAAGAAGTGTTTTTGATAATGTATTACTTTGTATACATGCAGTCACACATGGGTATTTAGTGATAAGAAGTGTCTTTGATGATGTATTACTTTGTATACATGCAGTCACACATGGGTATGGAGTGATAAGAAGTGTCTTTGATGATGTATTACTTTGTATACATGCAGTCACACATGGGTATGAAGTGATAAGAAGTGTCTTTGATTATGTATTACTTTGTATACATGCAGTCACACATGGGTATGTAGTGATAAGAAGTGTCTTTGATGATGTATTACTTTGTATACATGCAGTCACACATGGGTATGGAGTGATAAGAAGTATCTTTGATGATGAATTACTTTGTATTAATGCAGTCACACATGGGTATGTAGTGATAAGAAGTGTCTTTGATAATGTATTACTTTGTATACATGCAGTCACACATGGGTATGGAGTGATAAGAAGTACCTTTGATGATATATTACTTTGTATACATGCAGTCACACATGGGTATGTAGTGATAAGAAGTGTCTTTGATAATGCATTACTTTGTATACATGCAGTCACACATGGGTATGGAGTGATAAGAAGTGTCTTTGATGATGAATTACTTTGTATACATGCAGTCACACATGGGTATGTAGTGATAAGAAGTGTCTTTGATAATGTATTACTTTGTATACATGCAGTCACACATGGGTATGTAGTGATAAGAAATGTCTTTGATGATGTATTACTTTGTATACATGCAGTCACACATGGGTATGTAGTGATAAGAAGTGTCTTTGATGATGAATTACTTTGTATACATGCAGTCACACATGGGTATGGAGTGATAAGAAGTGCCTTTGATGATTAATTACTTTGTATACATGCAGTCACACATGGGTATGTAGTAATAAGAAGTGTCTTTGATAATGCATTACTTTGTATACATGCAGTCACACATGGGTATGTAGTGATAAGAAGTGTCTTTGATGATGAAATACTTTGTATACATGCAGTCACACATGGGTATGTAGTGATAAGAAGTGTCTTTGATGATGAATTACTTTGTATACATGCAGTCACACTTGGGTATGGAGTGATAAGAAGTGTCTTTGATAATGTATTACTTTGTATACATGCAGTCACACATGGGTATGGAGTGATAAGAAGTACCTTTGATGATATATTACTTTGTATACATGCAGTCACACATGGGTATGTAGTGATAAGAAGTGTCTTTGATGATGAATTACTTTGTATACATGCAGTCACACATGGGTATGTAGTGATAAGAAGTGTCTTTGATAATGCATTACTTTGTATACACGCAGTCACACATGGTTTTGTGGTGATAAGAAGTGTCTTTGATAATGCATTACTTTGTATACATGCAGTCACACATGGGTATGTAGTGATAAGAAGTGTCTTTGATAATGCATTACTTTGTATACATGCAGTCACACATGGGTATGGAGTGATAAGAAGTGTCTTTGATAATGCATTACTTTGTATACATGCAGTCACACATGGGTATGGAGTGATAAGAAGTACCTTTGATGATGAATTACTTTGTATACATGCAGTCACACATGGGTATGGAGTGATAAGAAGTGTCATTGATAATGCATTACTTTGTATACATGCAGTCACACATGGGTATGGAGTGATAAGAAGTATCTTTGATGATGAATTAATTTGTATATATGCAGTCACACATGGGTATGTAGTGATAAGAAGTGTCTTTAATGATGCATTACTTTGTATACATGCAGTCACACATGGGTATGGAGTGATAAGAAGTGTTTTTGATAATGTATTACTTTGTATACATGCAGTCACACATGGGTATTTAGTGATAAGAAGTGTCTTTGATAATGTATTACTTTGCATACATGCAGTCACACATGGGTATGTAGTGATAAGAAGTGTCTTTGATGATGTATTACTTTGTATACATGCAGTCACACATGGGTATGTAGTGATAAGAAGTGTCTTTGATAATGTATTACTTTGTATACATGCAGTCACACATGGGATGGAGTGATAAGAAGTATCTTTGATGATGAATTACTTTGTATACATGCAGTCACACATGGGTATGGAGTGATAAGAAGTATCTTTGATGATGAATTAATTTGTATATATGCAGTCACACAAGGTATGGAGACAATCAAGTGAGAAAAGCATTGGGGAAAGAAAAGTCAACACTTTACTCTAATAGATGCTGGTGATGTGATTATAGGTTCATTGGTTCATAGGCTGGTACTAGGATATTGGCCCTAGGGTCTATACAAGCGTAGCCATAAAAGTTCCCTGTTTTATGTATCAGAATATTACATCCCTAGACCTCTGTCTGGCAGAGCTATTGATGTGATTCCTGGGTTAAATTTCCTATCACCCATCCAATCATCAAGGTTCCTTTTTAAGAGGGCCAAGGAGGCACTCTGCTTGACATGTATGTGCAGTCTATTCCAGAGTATGGGCAGTCTCTGGGTCAGGAACCTATCTCTCCACCATGTTTTGTTCATCGTGATGACAAGGTTTAGGTCCTTGGAGCATGTGTCTCTGAGGGATTGGGATTTAATTAAGTGTAGCGTGTCCAACAGCTCTGGGTTTGACATGGCCTTGTATGTCAAGTAGAGATCTCCTCTGAGTAGACAATATGTGACAGAGTATAGTTGGAGTTTTTGAGATGGTCAGAATAGGGCATCTGCTTTAGGCCTGTGATTCTTTTAATGAGGTACTTCTGAGGCTTTTCCAGTTGCTGCAGATGTCTAGTGAGGTACATACCACATGGGGCGTTGTACTCAATGATGGGTCTAATGAGGAATGAGTACAGTGGGACAATGACCTTTTTTTTTTTTTCTGGATGAAAAACCCTTGTGACGAGGTGTTCCACATAGAATGATTTCCTAATTGTTGTGGTGACATGGATATCAAAGGTGAGACCGCTGTCCACCTGTGTTCCCAGGTCTCTTATCATACTTTTGGTATTTAGTGTGCTGCCACCTATGTGGTAATTCATGGGTACATGTTTTTTTCCCAAAGTGGATAACTATACACTTCTTGGCATTGAGCCTGAGACCATGACTCTGGCATCAAGCATCTGTTTCTGTAAGGCCCTTTTGTAGAATATCCATGTCTTTTGGTGATTCAATAATGGCTCCCAGTTTGTAGTCATCTGTGAACTTTGTTAGCCACAGATACATAGTGTTGGCTTGTATATCAGAGAAGTAGATGTCAAGCAAAAGTGGTCCCTGAACCGAACCCTGAGGCACTCCACTTGTCACTTGTCTGGAGCTGGATTTGGAGTCGGCTACTTTTACAGTGTGGGTTCTGTCAGCAAGCCAGTTTGCAACCCATCGAGTGATGTAGGGATTAATGCCCAGCTTAGTAAGTTTATCTATGATTCCAGAGTGGGAGATGGTGTCAAAGGCCTTTGTGAGGTCCAGCTAGGCTGTATGGACCACCTTACACTCGTCCATTGCACTGGAGACTGATTCAAAGAAGTCAATCAGGTTCAGGAGACACGATTGGCCCTTCACAAACCCAAACATGGTGGGGTCCAGTGTTTGAAGGTTGCCAATATATTTGTTTATACGTTTCATGATAATACTTTCCATAGCCTTGCAGATCAGGCTTATCAGACTGATGGGGCAGTAGTTCCCAGGATCCAAGGTGGAGCACACCTAGTGGAGTGCGATGACTGTAGCTGTGTGCCTCTCAGTGGGTATGAAGCCTGAAGTGAGGCTGTGGTTAAACATGAACTTAGGTGAGGTGCCAGTTCATTTTGTAGTTCATGTAATACACAGCCCAGGATGTCATCTGGTCCCATGGAAGCTGTATTCTTAGCTTTGGAAAGTGTGGATTTTACCTGTGGGGCTGTGATTACCAGAATTTGGCAATCATTTGGTATTGAAATGAGCCCTTTAAGGGGTGAGAGAGGGTGAAGTTGGTACTGAATCAATCTGCCAGGATATTGGCAATGTCCTTAGGATCAGTATATTTAATGCCATTCTGTTGTAGCTCAGAGCAGATTTGAGTATTGCCATTTAGATTCCTGACATAGCTATAGAATACCTTGTACTTCAGAAAAAAATAGTCATTAGCAATTAACTGAATTTGAGCCATGGGTATCAGAAGGTACTCAACCTATTTTGAAAGGGCAGGACAGATTTGACAGGAACAGTGCTCAGACTGCACATTATATAGCTTGAGAGAAGTAGTCAAGGAGGCTTCTGACTCTGAAGGGCATGGAAATCTGTATAGCAGGACAAGGTACTATAATGTACAGAATGGATTCCTGGAGGGGGTGAGAAGGAGAAGAGATATGGCATTTGGTAGCCTCAAGGGTCAATAATCAGAATCTTCTAGTTATAACCTGTGATATTCCTTTTTCAGATCATCTTCACATAAAATGTACAAAATGGGAAGCTTATGTAAGATTTTAATTTGGCCAGGTTCATAGGTGTCTACTATGCTAATGATCACAAGGGCCTTTTAAGCCTAGCCATGCATCCCACATTTCTGACAAGTTCTAGTACCCTTCATGACTGTAAGCAGGGCCCTGGGAGATGAAATATTTACATGTTGTCTGTGTCAGTAAGAGACATAGGTGCCAAACCAGGGATGAATTTGCAGTTTTTCATCCAATTTACCAAGTAACACTTGAAGTTGGTTAGGGAGGAACACTGGTTTGCAAGGATGGGAAGCCTATTCCAGATTAGTGGTAGCTTCTAGGATACATACCTGCCACTCCATCAGGTCCTAGGCTTAAGTCTTTAGAATGAATAATTCTGGTGCTGTTTGTTCACAGTAGGTCTATCAGGGTGGGGTCTAGCAATGCCTTGTATGCCAGGCATAGAGCTTCCCTTAACAACCTGTAGGAGACAGACTACAGGAATAGGGCTTTGAGGTGGTCTGCATAGAATATGTTACTTACACCCTGTATTCTTATAGTGAGCAGCCTCTGTGGACATTCCAATTGATGGATATGCCTAGCTATGTACATACCAAAGGGGGCATTGTACTCAATGACAGGTCTGATGAATGCTGAATACAATGGAAGAATGACATCCTTGGATCTAGATGTCATACCTTTGTTTGTAAGTTGAACAACATAGAATGATTTCCTCACTAATGAAAATTTTATTTTATGTATGTGCTGCTTCTATGCTGTGCTGGAATTTGCAGGACAGACTTAAGTCTTAGGTTCATAGGTTCATAGGTTCATAGGTAGGTACTAGGGTATCTGCCCAAGGGCATTTATAAGCCTAGCCAGAGTGTGTCGGCTTTTGCCACCCCATTGATTAATTAACTGATCCTCTGTCGAGCAGAGCCAATGAAGTGATCCCAGGGGTGTATTTTCTGTTACCTATCCACTCGTCAAGGTTTCTCTTGAAGAGTTAGTGAGGGGCTTTGCCTGATGTAATTTGGAATTTTATTCCAAAGCATGAGAAGTCTCTGTGACAGGAATCTATCCCTCCAGCATGTTCTATTTATTGTTGGAAGTGTCTTGTGAGGTACATCCCAAATGGGGCATTGTACTCTATGATGGGTCTAATGAGTGATGAGTAGAGGGGCACTATAACATCTTTATTTCTAGATGCAAACCCTTTAGTAATTAGATGGTCCACATAGAAGGATTTCCTAACTACTTTGGCAATATGATTGTCAAAAGAGATATTACTATCTACCTGGATCCCCAGATCTCTTATTACCTCTTCTGTATTAAGAGGGCTGCCACCTATGTGGCAATTTGTGGGTGTTTTGTTTTTCCCAAATGGGATGACTATACATTTTTTGGCATTTAGCTTGAGGCCATGACTTTGACACCAGGTGTCCGTCTCAGTAAGGCCCCTTTGGAGGATGTCTGTGTCAGCCGAAGAGTCAATTATGGCTCCCAGTTTGCAGTCATCAGCGAACTTGGTTAGAAATAGTCCTCCTGTGTTTGGCTGTACTTCTGAGAAGTATATGCCGAAGAGTAGGGGTCCCAAGACTGAGCCTTGTGGGACACCACTTGTGACTGGTTTAGAGTCGGACCTGGAGCTCGCTATTCTTACCGTGTGAGTTCTGTCTGTAAGTCAGTTGGCAACCCATCTCTTAACGTAGGGGTTTATGTTCAGGCTGGTGAGTTTTTCTGTAATACCCAAGTGGGGAATGGTGTCAAAAGCCTTGGCGAGGTCAAGGTAGGCTGTGTGAACCACATTTCCCTCATCTATGGCCTTGGCGACTGTCTCGAAGAAGTCAACCAGGTTTAGTTGGCATGATCTACACTTAACAAAGCCGGACTGGGTCGAGTCAAGTGTTTGGAGGTTCCCAATGTCTTTGTTAATGAGTTCCATGATGATGTGCTCCATAGCCTTGCAGACCAGGCTAGTCAGGCTTATGGGGCAATAGTTACTAGGGTCAGTTGTGGCCCCTCCTTTGTGGAGAGGAATAACCATTGCTGTGCACCATTCTATGGGCACGTAGCCTGTGGAGAGGCTGAGGTTGAACAGTGTGTTCATGTGAGGGGTTAGTTTGTTCTGTAGTTTGTGCAAGATGCAGCCTGGGACACCATCTGGTCCCTATGATGCTGTGTTTTTGGCTTTTGAATGGGTTGTTTTCACCTGTGCATCTGTGATTTTTGGGACACTACACTTTTCCAGTATTGTTGTGGGCCCTTTTGGAGGGAGAGGGGGGTAAAGTTTACACTAAATCTATCTGCCAGGATGTTGGCAATATCAGTAGGTTCAGTATATTCTGTGCTATTTTGCACTAGTTCAGTGCATATCTGCAAGTTGTCAGTTAGATTCTTAACATAGCTAAAGAAGGCTTTTTGGTTATCTTTTGAATCCTACTAGACCACTTAGGAAGATCCCACACAGACACTCACTGCCCAATCAGAGAAAGTCAGGCACCAGTGCCCTTTGCTCCCTCTCTCACCAAGAGCAAAATATAGGCACAAATTTCAAAATGGAACCTATTAAGCAGTTATTAGGTTTTCTGGTGATCAGCAGTTTCCAGAAAATAATGCCATTATGCTCTTTCTCTTACCAAGACCAAAACAGAAGCACCAATCTGAAGATGACTACTGAGGGTCAGAATTTGGGCTTTCCAATAATTGCTGGTTTTGGACTAGATGTTGCAGGTTTTAAAGGTGAGATGGAAAAATGGGTTGACATCCTAAGAGTTGAAGTGTGGACTAAGCAGTTAGATATGAAAGAGGGGGTAACTTAAGCATTAGCAATCTAAGGGGAGAGCCAGTAATTTTTAAAAGAGCAAGACAGATTGGAAGGGGGTGGGGACTTAATATTCTGGCTGTATGAAATATCGTGAGATGGCCAATAAATTTTAATAGACAAAGGGAAGTGATATCACAAAATGATAATTTTCTGCTTACTGACAATAGTCAATTAAAGAGAAAAGAAATATTTGGTTAAATTAACACAAGAGGTGGCAGCTAGAAAGACAGTTGAGTTTAAAAGCATAACAGCACCAGGGTAGAAGGGTGGGTTAAATTTTATTTTCTGCATGACTTACAACAGACACAGCTGTGGCCTATTTCCTAATTTAAATATACAACTGAAAGCAGAAAACAAGTAAAACACAGTGTAAGCAAAATACACCATAATATTACGCAATAGAAGGAGCAGTGAAGCAAAACATTTACAAGAAACCAGAAACAAGCTAACTTTTCCCTCACAGCAGTCTATGGCAGTGTCTGAGTGAGCTCTTCCAGAAGATGTGACAGGGGTCTGTAAGAAATGTGAGTACTGTTAAAAGGTTGGCAAGACTGGAAACAGTGCTAAGGCTGCTTCCGTGCCCTTGTCGCTTATTGAAGAACCATTTCATAGTGTAGCTATGGACATTGTGGGGCCTGTTAGCATCACAAGCACCACAGATAAGAGGTAAAAGGTACATCTTTGGGTTGGTGGATTATTCTACTATGTCCCAAGAGGTAGTGGTTTTGTCCTCTACTGAGGCAGTAAAGGTGGCAGATGCTCTGTTAGAAATTTCCAGTAGAGTAGGTTTTTCATTGGCAATACCAATGGACATAGGGGCTAATGTTATGTTAAATCTGTTGATCTCTTAGGGAAGGTGTTGTGAGATAAAGCAGTTACAATTACCCTATATTCCCAACAAATAAGTGATATGCTAGAGAAGTTTAACTCGAATTCTTAAGACCAGGCTTAGAGCATTTACAGCCCAGGTTAAGTGGAAGTGGGTTGAACATCTATCCTATATTCTCTTTGCATACAATGATGTTCCTCAATAACACTTTTTTGCCATTTAAGTCACTTTATGTTCATACTCTTGACTTAATTCATGATGAGTGCAAAGGTTAATTTGATTCCTACAAAGGGTCTTGGAGTATGTGCTCCAGTTAAGGACTAATTTAAAGAATCTAATGGGACTGATACAGGTGCACAGAGCACAAGCATAACAGGAAGAAAAAGTTTGGTATGACTGGACAGTGAGACCCCAAAATTATTATGTAGGACAAAAAGGTAATGGTACTTATTCCTGCTGAACAGAATAAGCTGCAAGTAGCATTAGCAGAATTGTTCATTGGTGTAAACAAGATAAGAATGTTGACTATGCGGTAGAGTTTCCAGATCGAATGCATAAACTCAGACTTTTCTGTGTTAACATTATGGATCATATCGTGATGAGGGGCCATCGGTATTCAGAATTTGCAGTGGGTTACAGGAGGAACGCAAAGGGGGACCTTGTGACTGACCTTCTCTGTCAGGCTTTTTTGATGCTATAGTGAATTAGGTAGTACGTTCTCAGGTAGCTTTTTTTTTGGTTTCTAGGTTGCAGAAAGCTAAGTGGTATAACACAAGTTTGGGGACATGCTCACTGCCATGTCAGGATGCAAGCAGCTTGTGGAGGGTAATATAGACACAGGACCTAATGACCAACCATTTGTGTGGAATTAAATATTAAAACAAAAAGATGTTCATTAGAAATGGCAAAAATATTCTACTGTGTAATAAAACATGAAAAAGGGCTTCCAAGGCAGAGAGTTATCTGGTGTAACTATATACATTTACTTTCTCTCCAAGGCATGTTTCTCCAGTGCCTCTCGTGAAAACTTACCTGTAGTCTGCAGTGGAAGAAATATCAAGAACTTCGTATTTTATTAAATGCACAAACGTCAAGAGTTCTATATTTCATTAGATGCGTGAGACCGATAATTGTTTTTTAGCTGACTAGAACTACTTTTGTTTTCAACAGCATGAAAAAAATCACACCCAAGAAAATGCTATACAGGCATTTCCTGCAAAATAAAAATATTCAGTTTTTGAAAGCCATCTAAATAGTTGATAAGAAAACATAGATAACTACAAATATAATAACATAATAACCAGTTCAGATTCATCCAGCTTGCTTTAAAGATTGTTAATTTAAATTTAAAGGCCTGGATGGACTATAAAATTGGGAAATTTTTGATCAAACAAGTTAATGGGTGTAATTGATGTGCAAAATGTCAGATTTCCAGATCTGAGTTAATACTTTTAAAAAGTCTGGAGTAATTCTGTATAAGGCTACAGTTAACTCTCCATGAATATAGATACTACTGTATAAAAAGTTCTCCACTCTTTTAAAGATATGCCTGTTATAGTAATCCAATATTTCATGAGAAAATTTTGACACAGGCTGTGAGGAAATAAATTATATTTGCTTTCCTTCTTTAGTTTGGCCATAGGTGTTTTCAAAATACAACTTTGCCAGTTACAGAGAATTACTCTTTAATGCAGTATGAAGATAAAACTAGATAGATTTGACCCTTATAAATTTCCCATAAGTTATATCACCTGAGTGAAAGGAACAGGTGGGTGACATATATAACCCAATGACAGAAAGTTCTATTGGAGTACAATATGAGCTTTGAATAATCATAAACTGTTGATAATTTAGAAAACAGGGGCCATTGATATGCTCTCCTCTATAAATAAACCCACTCTGGATCAATACTGAGTGTTTAGTTTATCAGTTCAATAATAAGAAACATGATTAGGGAAAACGTAGAGTTTATAATTAAGTTATAAACAAAGTGAGCTTCCTTGTAGATTCGGAAATGAGCTTATAACATGACGTTTATCTTTATGAATCGGTATTCTCAGTTAATTTTAGGGAAACAATTTGGTTTCAGGCACCACATTTCAGCTAATTCCAAGGTAGTTCTTTATGTGTTAAGGGTATGTAAGGCCATTTTATTGTATAACATCAGAAAGTCTTTAAGGGTACAAGGTAATTTATTAATAGCAATGCTGGGATTATTTATTAATGACTGAGAAAAGTTAAATACATGGGAGAATCCTTCATTTTTTTACTGAGTTATGCCAGATAAGTTTAGGCGAATATTTTGAAAAAAGGCAATGCCACAGGATTAATACCTAATTCCAAAACAGTCTATCTAATTAAAGATATCCATTGTGATAAATGATTACCTAGAAGTCTCACGTGCCCTGATCTACTAAATGAAAAATAATGCACAAAAGAGCATGTGTTATTGTGCAAAAAATAGATGCCCTGAGGTGTTATGAGGCCTGACTCCAGAGGCTGAATGGCAGCCGATAGCTTTCTTACAGTCCATACTCCATGTCAGCTTAATATGCCGCCATGAAGTGGTGGACTTATATTTCAGTGGATATTACTTGTACATTAACACCCAGCTGCAGAACATTTGTTCTCTAATCAGGGTTTAATATATAGTTGGTCCATTGTCTAAAGAGTTTTATTGTATGAAAATGATTGACAGCTGCATTGCATCCTAGCAGAAAATGCATTGTCTCCTGCTGGAATGGAATTCTCTGCATTTCTAGCAGCTTTGTTTATAAATTCTGTTAGGTTTTGAGATCGCATTAACCATCTATGAATAGTAAACCAGGGCTACTTTTCCTTTTACTTTTAGTTTTGGAGTGCTATTTAGATTTTGAATTTGGGAAACCTCTAACTGACAAAGAAAGATGAATCAAAATCCCTCTCCTGTTCTTTGTTTTATATTATGGACTTGATAGGATCTATTCAAGCATGAGGCAGCAAAGCAATTTGTATAGGGGCTGTACAAGGGAAATGTAGCCTGATTTCTCCAGGAAATGTCCATTAACTCTCTGATAATCTACCCATGTGTCATCTGCAGCGAAAGGATATTTTTAGTGACAGTTGTAGGAAAATTTTATTTCACTAAAGTTAGAATCATTCTGTTGTCATCTGATTAATGCAGTTTCTTTATTTATGCCAATGCCATGTAAAATTAATTTACTGACTTGTATATTTTATTTGGTCATTTTATATTTTTGCTTATTTTTTATCTTAAACAAGGTAGATTTGTTTATTCATCGATAGAAGCTTGTGACTGTCAATCTCATTTTTAGTTTGCAAAGAGTAACTTCACAGCACTGATATGACTATTAATGCCCACCCTTCTCAAAAAAGAATATTTGGCTACTAAGCTATTAGAATTTAATATACTGGTTAGCTCACAGGAAGATGGTTCAGTAACTGAGTTGTTAATATCAGATTGGTCTAGCTGGTGACAGCATGGACCTTTGAGACCAGAAAATGTTACTGTCAATGGAGAAGTATCAATACAGAAATAGTGAATGTGTGTGTGTGTGTGTGTGTGTGTGTGTGTGTGTGTGTGTGTGTGTGTGTGTGTGTGTGTGTGTGTGTGAGAGTGTGTGTGTGTGTATGTGTGTGTGTGTGTGTGTGTGTGTGTGTGTGTGTGTGTGTGTGTGTGTGTGTGTGTGAGAGAGAGTTTGTGTGTGTGTGTGTGTGTGTGTGTGTGTGTGTGTGTGTGTGTGTGTGTGTGTGTGTGTGTGTGTGTGTGTGTGTATCTAGATAGACAGATAAATGAAACAAGTGGTAATAATTAATTTGGCATTATGTTGACATGCTTAACATTGACACAGCAACACCAAATTACAAAACGTTAACATCTTCTGTGCATGTTTTGAGGTACTAACAATGTTTTTGCAGTGACCAAGTCCCCCCTGTATCCCCATGTGGAGGAGCAAGCCCAAACACCCCCTGTTAATTGTATATATATTATCTTCAACATGGCATGATTCACAGGTAATGGGCATATTCATATTCCTGTTCCCCATGGATTATCCTTCATCAAACAACTATTGATCATCTATTGTTAAACAAAATAGGTCGACAATACTGAGGTTGATCTTAGCCATCATTGACCACACTCATAGAATCCAGGCTAGCCTCCCAGCAATGTGACCATTGGCCCTAAATGATTGCCACTGTTGAAGTGACACCTCAACCCCATTCGTAAAAATAGGTAAAAGGGTCGTGAATAATATATATATATATATATATCTATATATATATATATATATATATATATATATATATATATATATATATATATATAGGTCCCTTTCCTCTAAAGCTAGTAAAGACAACTACAAGGCCTTCTATAGTTATGTAAAGAATCTCCACGGCAATACCCAGATTTGCTCTGAGCTTCTGCACAATGATACCTCTTATACTGAGCCAAAAGATATTGCCAGTACACTGGCTGACAGATTCAGTGCCAACTTTACCCCCCCCCAATGGACCAATCACAATACCAGTAGATTGCCAGGCACCCAGTATTGCTGCTGCACAGGTTAAAACAGCACTGTCCAAGGCCAAGAATATGTGGGACCTGACAATATCCCTGACTGTGTTCTACATGAACTACAGAGTGAACTGGCACCTCACCTGTGTGCTCTGTTCAATCACAGCCTCACATCAGGCTTTGTCCCTGCCAAATGGGCGCACTGCTACAGTTATCTCTCTCCACAAAGGAGGAGCGACTACAGACCCTGGGAACTATCGCCCCATTAGCTTGACGAGTCTGAGATGCAAAGCTATGGAATGCATCATCGTGGACCTAATAAACAAGGATATAGGGAATTTCCAAACTCTGGATCCCACACAGGTTGGTTTTGTGAAGGGTAGATCATGCCTGCTCAACTTGGTCGACTTCTTTGAGTCAGTCACCAGAGCTGTGGATGAAGGCAAGGTGGTTCATACAGCATATCTTGATTTGGCCAAGGGTTTTGATACCATTCCCCATTCAGAAATCATAGAAAAACTCACTAAGCTTGGCATCAACCCCTATATCGCTAGGTGGGTTGCATACTGGCTCACAGATAGAACCCATAGTGTGAAAGTAGCTGACTCCAAGTCAGACTGCCAATTACTCATGAGTAGAGTCCCACAGGGTTCGGTCCTGGGTCCTCTCCTGTTTGGTATCTAATTCTCTGAAGTCCAAGCCAACATGAAGGGACTCTGGCTGACAAAGTTCACAAACAATTGCAAGTTGGGAACTATTATTAACTCCCCAAGTGATGTTGACATCCTACAGAATGGCCTCACTGTGACCAATGACTGGTGTCAGAACCATGGCCTTAAGCTCAATGTCAAAGAATGTGTCATCTTTCCCTTTGGGAAAAAAACAGTTCCCATGAATTACCACATTGGTGGTAGTCCACTGAACACAGAAGACATTATAAGAGATCTGGGAACACAGGTTAACAGCAACCTCTCTTTTGATCACCACATTGCCACTGTGGTCAGAAAGTCCTTCTTTGTGGCACATCTCATTACTAAGGGTATGCATCCAGGAAGAAAGAGGTCATTGTCTCCCTGTACTCTTCCCTCATTAGGCCAATCATCGAGTACAATGCCCCATTTGGCATGTATTTCACTAGATACCTGCAACAACTGGAGAGGCCGCAAAAGTACCTCACAAAGAGGATCCTAGGCCTTAAACACTTGTCCTATATGGACAGACTAAAAAAAACTCCAACTATTCTCTGTCTCATATCGCCTACTTAGGGGCGATCTCTGCTTGACTTACAAAGCCATGTCTGACCCAGCTCTCTTAGAAATACTACATCTAAAGAAATCCCAATCCCTCCACATCACATGCTCAAGAGACATCAACTTCATTACCACAATTAACAGAACATGCTGGAGGGACAGATTCATAACCCAGAGACTGCCCATGCTATAGAACAGACTTCCCATACATGTCAAGCTGTGCACCTCACTGACCCTCTTCAGGAGAAATCTTGATGAGTGGATGGGAAACAGAAAATTAACTCTGGGGATAACACCAGTGGCTCTACTCGACAGAGACCTGGGAACTAAGATCAGGTGGCACTATGCCAGGGCAATCCTATGGCTAGGCTTATAAAGGCCCCAGGGCCATTAGCCTAGTACACACCTATGAACCTATGAATAGATGGATGGATACAGCTATATCTATATCCTATACTAATATCTATATCTATATCTATATTTATCTATATCTACCTATCTAGATATATATCTATATATATATATATATATATATATATATATATATATATATATATATATATAGATATAGATATATATACACACATACATATATATAGAGGCTCCCTATTACACTGTTGCAGACACAGGTTGTTGAATGCATCTTTATCAAACTGAAAACCGTGAAAAGGCAAACTAGTAAAGAGACTTTTCAGCAAATTCTTTCCCTGGGAAAGAATTTGTTTGGCCGCTTTTGCTACTTTGCCTTTTCGGCACTGTAGTGCGATCTTGGAGTTGGTATATTTAAGTAGGGGGGTGTGTGGGGCACAGCCCCCCACATTATATAAATGTCTTACAGTTTTTTTTTTTTGTTTCAGAACAGCGATTTTTTTCCCCTTGAAAAAAATCACTGTTTGGAGGTTTCGCTGTTGTAAGCTTTCACTTACATGGTGTCAGTTATGTGTTGTTCACTCTTCTGAGCATGCGATATCATAATATATATATATATATATATATATATATATATATATATATATATATATATATATATATATATATATATATATACACACAAAAAGGAGCAATACGGCTCACAGGTAAAATCCAAGACACCCTTTATTTAGCGCTTTCGTCTCCTGTTAGCCAATGACTTCTTCAGAATAAAAACACACTCCATACAAAAGTATTTAAATACACACTACAGTCATGTGACTTCACAAATAGGATAATTAATAGGCTATTTAAAATACAGTTCTACTAAAATAGGGGACAGCAGGAAAAATGTGCCAGAGCTTATCTCAGGGGGATACACAGAAAAAGCATATTATGACAATAATAACCAATGCATAGTGCTATGAGTATTTTTAATACATTCATCATTCCTGGTCAACAAAAAATAATAATTAATTATATAAATATATAGCATAAAATTATCTTTTAAAAAACCTTAGGCATAACACATACTACTTTTAAAACCTTTTATATTATAATTACAGTCCTTATTGGATACTAAATTCAGCTTTTAATTTGAAATAACTAGAAACAGAGACAGAAATAGCATAGCAGACACAGTTATATGCAAAATTATCCACCGTGTGTACAAAACCATATGGGAAATATTTTAAAATAATTTTATTTTTTTAATGATGTGTGTGTGTTTGCAAGGTGCACTGCAGTGTGCAAACATGTTGTTATGAAAAAAATATATAAAAAAGATTTAAAAAACAAATGTATTAGTATGTGATAGTAATGTATTATAGTACCCTGCATGGAGTCTCTACAATGGTGGAATAGTGCTGTTGTCAATGAGGCAGGGCCTGGAATCGTGTAGTTCCCAGGTTGTGTGCATGGATCCCTATGCAAATGAAGTGGGGTTACTGAATAACACAAATGGGTATTCATGCCTGCAGATCTCATCTGTGTAGGTACAGAACCATGTTGGTGTCTAGAGAAGAGGTAGCTGACATCAAGAGGGGGTGTGTCTGAGGACTTGCACATTCATTGGTGCTCAGCAGTGCCTGTTTGCGCAGCACACTGCTGTGCTCAGCAGGGGTGTGTGTACACTGGCTGCTAAGCTTTGTTTACTTTCAGGGCACATGTTTCAGCATGTTTGTGTGGTGCACCGCTGTGCTGAGCATGCCTTTCATGGGGGAGTGCACAGTGACTGCTGAGCATTGTTTACCTTTGCGGCGGGTGTTTGTGTGGTACGCCACATCGCTAAGTGAGAAAGGCTGTCCAAAAAAAAATTGACTGAGAAAGCCAATGGTATATTAATTACTGATGATCCCTGTTGCAATTAAACTAGGGCCCTTAACAGTCTGCAACGATGTACTTGGCAGGTAGAATGCATCATAGGTAGCCAGTCACACATTCTGCACCTAGAGCATCGACATCCAGGGTACTCCATGAGTTCCTGGATGCCATGCTACCACATGCCAGTGAGCACATTTATTTTCCCCACACCTTTGAGGAGAGGGCCAGCAGTATGCAAAACTTCTAACGTGTTGCACACTACTCTGAGGTACTGGGTGCCATAGATTGCACTCATGTACATATCAAGACACCACCTGGTGAGGAGGGTAGAATCTATGTCAACTGCTGTGGGTATCACTCCATCAACTGCTAGGTCATGTGCAACGTCCAGGGCATTATAATGAATGTGTGTGCTAGCAGCTCTGGCAGTTATCACAACTCCCATATCTGGCATGCATAACAGCCGTACCAGATGTTTGCTAGGGGGGACATACCACATGGTCATTTACTATGGGATGCTGGCTACGCACTGGAACCATGGATGATGACACTCATCAGAAATGCACACACACCCATGGAAGAATGCTATAATGAGGCATATGCACAAACTAGGAACATCATAGAATGTGTGTTTGGGCTGCTGAAGTCATGGTTCTGGTTCTTTTATATATCTGATGGAGCCCTGCTGTAGGGCAGAGTACTATCACAGTTACATACACCCTACAATCTGATTTCACCCACATACTCTGCACCATTGGAGTACAGACTTGGAAATTTTAACTGAAGGAATGCTAGAGGCTGTTGCAGGTCTGCTACATCTGTATGTACTGGATGCTGAGGTCAGTGCTGCTGCTGCAGCTGACAATAGGCCTAGACTGAGAAAGAGAAGGCTGTTCAGGACCAGGGTAACCTTCCAGGAGCTACATGAGCTGGAGATTGTAGAGCGCTACAGGGTGGACAGGGGCATACTACAAGAACTCACTGTGCTTTGCCACCCTCAACTCAGACCCAGAGCCAAAAGAGGGGTACCCATCCCAGTAGAAACAAAGGTATGCGTAGCTGTTAGAGTACTAGCTACAGGTGCATTCCAAAGATCAACTAAAGACAAAATAGGGATCCCTCAGGTATCAACATCCAGGGTACTCCATGAGTTCCTGGATGCCATGCTACCACATGCCAGTGAGCACATTTATTTTCCACACACCTCAGAGGAGAGGGCCAGCAGTATGCAAAACTTCTAACGTGTTGCACACTACTCTGAGGTACTGGGTGCCATAGACTGCACTCATGTACATATCAAGACACCACCTGGTGAGGAGGGTAGAATCTACGTCAACTGCTGTGGGTATCACTCCATCAGCTGCCAGGTCATGTGCAATGCCCAGGGCATTATAATGAATGTGTGTGCTGGCAGCTCTGGCGTTATCACAACTCCCATATCTGGCATGCATCACAGCTGTACCAGATGTTTGCTAGGGGGGACATACCCCATGGCCATTTACTATGGGATGCTGGCTATGCACTGGAACCATGGATGACGACACCCATCAGAAATGCACACACACCCATAGAAGAATGCCATAATGAGGCATATGCACAAACTAGGAACATCATAGAATGTGTGTTTGGGCTGCTGAAGTCATGATTCCAGTTCTTTTATATATCTGATGGAGCCCTGCAGTACTCTCCAGCCACATGTGCACAGATGTTCACAGTATGTGCCATGCTACATATTATGATCCTGTGGAAACAGCTGCAACAAGATTTGCAAAGGGAAGGGATACACAGCCCCCCACCAGTGCCTAGGTACCCATAGCCACACCCACAAGGGGACTTGGAGGAGGAAACCCCTGAGGATGTCCCTGTAAGCAGACATAGGTGTGCCCAGTATGCCCTGGCCTTGGCCAAGAGACAATGCATAGCACATGCACTGACAACCTAGAGCCTAGGGACTGACATCTTACTCAAACTTACATACATATAGTAAAAATGATGCCAGGCAACCCACACAACATGTACCTAAATGTGTATTGGCTGTGTACTGCGTGCATCAGACAGAGTCATTCCTGAACTACAGTTCTGTCAACTGCTGCATTTGCAAGGTAAGTCTCTCACCTACACACCACTTGTAAGGAATACTATAATATGCTATCGTATGTATGGACCTGCAGCATGTATCCAAGGGAATATAGTGGGCTATTTGGAGAGATGTAACATCCACATGGAACTACAGATATCTAGTCCAATAGAATATTCATTAGGCCTCATGGTTGGAATATTCACTACAGCAGTCAAGGGGGATGTTAAACAGAGGGGTCACATAATATTTGCACTACTGTCTATGCCAGCAGATCATGTGCTGTTCATCCCCCATCTCCAACACCCCAGTGTTCCCATACAACTGCTGTAACAGTAAGTCTGCAATGATATATCAGCAGACCAGCCAATTCCTGGGCTGTGACATAGAACCTGGCCATATGTTGTATGTTTTATGTAATGCAAGGGTGACAATGTATGTCTGTATGCTGTTGATTGTATGAGGAATGACACCTCTCTGTCTGCCAGCTGGTGTGGCTCACTGGGCTACGGACTTTAGCATGGGTGATGGTGTTGATGGTTTGAATCTGTCAGCATCCATATCTTTTTGATGTGAGGTACTTATATGGTGGCATTCCCACAGACTGTCATACCCCTCAATCTGTTACTGCAAGACAGCTGGACAAAGATGGAGCGAATGAGAAGACAAAGGGCCACAACCACAGACAGACATTACACATGCTCTGATGAACCTGTAAGAGGACTAGTATAACAGCAGGTTGCAACAGAACAGAATAGCTGCAGGATGTAAAGGCCATTACTTAAATGTGTCAGTAGTTAGTACAATTCAGTGACTGCATTACACATTCGCTCATTGCACATTTGACATTGTGGGGTGGATTGCACTATAGTGGGGATCGGGAAATGGTCCCTTTCCCAACGGTAGTGTGATCTCAGAGGTAGAGTCTCAAAAGGGATAATTGGCTAGGCTTAAAATGTCTCACAAGGGCAGTTAGCTTAGTACTAATCTATGAACCTATGAACCTATTATACCAGAACACCACAAATGTATGAGGAACAGACTAGACATACTGTATGGGGTGAAATGCTGGACATTCTGCAAAAACATATTCAGTGAGAGGTATGCAGACTGTCACCCTGTGTGTGGTGTCAAGCAATATCACTCTGTAGGCCACACATGAGTACCACTGGCACCACCATGCCCAAGATCAGATGCAGTGCTAGTACCTGACGGTGTCTGCTTGGGCTGTGTCCCCCATGGGACTGCCCAGGATCACATTCCCATGGCCTGCCATGTTGTGGTGTGGACAGCACACTTCCCTCTGTAGTGCTGGAGGTACTGCCACTACAGGAGCGTGACTGTGCATGGCCACTTGGACTCTCAGCAGATGGTGTTGCTGACCTACGTCCATGTGTCAGACTTCCAACTCCAACAAGATGTTCCAGCACAGACAATGTGCAGTGTAAGATAGACACTGTCTCAGCCCACTGTCTATCCACTGCATCAGTGAACTGATCCAGGGTGTCCCCAATGTGGTGGAGGCAGTCACGGATGTCAGACTCTGCTACATCCATAACCCCAAGCATCTGTTTGGTGTTGCAGTCAAAACATGTCTGAGCCTCCATGATGGCCCGAATCATGTGCCGACTGACCCATGATGTGACACCAGTGACAGTTGGTGGATGGACAGTAGTCATCCTATGAGCACCCCTGTCAATCTGCCTGTGTGGAACCTTGCCAGCTCTTTGACTATGGCCAGTGTCTACACTCACTCACACTATAGTTGCCATACTATCCTGTTAAATGTCACCACCATCTAACTGTCCCATTTTTGTGCCCTGTGGGGACTGGGTATGTGTGGGCAGAAGAGGGATGTCAACTTCTGGGACAGATTCAGCCCCCAACAATTCCATCTGTGCCTCACTATGGCCACTATTATCATCAGAGTCCGATGAGACACTGACATTAGGGTGTGAGGGGACAGACCTTCCCCCAGTCACCTGTGAAAACCAAGACAAAAGCAGTATATTACTATCTGCACTTTTATGTATGGTAAACCACACAGACTCATACAGATGAGGATCCTCAACTGCGTTTCCAGTCTCACATCTTCTCATCTCCACTCCCATGCACAACAGGCAACCTCACACCAACATACACAGACAAGTCAAGCCCTTTATAATATGCCCTTCAGCCACATCCAGGTAAAGTTGCCAGGACAATCTGCCTGTAAGGTATGTAATATGACACTATACGTGATAGAAATACACATAAAACCCAGTGCACCTACCTTGAGAATGATATGCCAGTAATAGTGTCACTGCCTCAGGTATGTACTATCTCCTATTTGTGTTTGAACAGGCATCTTGGAGTAATTGCCTTATGTATACCATGCTGCATAGCCGCTCATGACTATAAGTACAAATGTGTCTATGGTCTTTTAAATACACAACTGTGATTACCAAGTATATGAACCATAGGTAACTGTTCCAGAATGGAACATGCAAATATACTACTCTGGCTAAACACAACATTTGTACATAGGTCAATATGGCAGCCCTTACCTTTCATAGGGTATATATGATCCATAAAACAACTGTATTGTGCTTACCAGGTAGAGGACTCCAGGCTTTGGCAACACCTAATGGACCTATGAAAAGGTGAGGGAAGAGGTAATGTCAGAACCACCAAATGTTGCAGCACTACAAGGTAATATGTGCATATATTCACATGTACAGTAGCTGCTGTAATAATGGCAAAATTACTGACACTCTGAGTATGTGTACACATCTGAGCATAAATCCCAACTCCCACCCTCACTGTTGATAGAACTGATACCCTTGTACAGGTATGTACAGCCTGCTACAATGCCTGATACAGTATTATAATGGTGGACATAGTATGCTTACCTGGATGTTCCTCTGCTGTGGACACTGTGGCACCTGCCTCCACGATTTATGGTGTGATGGATGCCTGGGTGCTGTTGTGTGTTCCTAGGTTCATCAGCAATTCCTATTGGCCAAGTGTGGTGGTTGTGTCGCAGGCCCTCCACCGGTGGTGGCACTATCCCTGACAACATCAGCTGTCCTTCGTCATGCAGCATTCAGCATGTCTGTGGCCTGGTGTCGGACCTGCTTATAGGTCCTGCCCTGTTGGCCAACCTAATTGACATCCTGCACAAGGTCTGCCCACAATGCTGCCTGCTGTTCCCGATTATGCATCCCCCAGGACAACAAAATCTGAAGGTGCTGTCTCAGTCCATCTACTATTATGTCATTCACTGCATCAGAGAAGGGGGCATGTCTTCTGTGGTACATGCTAAAATGAACTCACTCGAGGCATTCCTTAAAATGGAGAACATCGATATCTGTTCAATGACTGAGACCTGGTTCAAAGCTCAACAGAGCACCCCTGCATTACCAGGTTATAACTCCTACCACACTTTTCAGCCATCTAACCTGGACCAGAACACCAAAGGCGGAGGTGTGTCCATATTTATTAAGGATATCCACACCTCCAGGCTAGTTGCATAGCATAATGCATCCGAGGTTATTCAAGTGTAACTAACTTTGGGCAAAACTGCAATCCAAATTGTAGCTTGCTACAGATCCCCCACTATACCCCAGGATTCCCACTCCTATTTTCTTGATATACTGGTAAATATTAGGGTTCAACCAAAAACCTTAATAATGGGTGATTTCAACTATCCCACCATTAACTAGGAAAACTACTCATGTACCAACCCCTTCGCTCAACGCTTTCTGGAACTCATAAATTCCAATGCCCTGTATCAACTTATTCACACCCCTACCAGGGGCAACAATATCCTAGACCTAGTCATTATCAACATGAGTGACCGGTGTTCCACACCTGAAGTCAGTTCCTCATTGGTCAGATCCAACCATAAGCTAATCACCGTAGATATCTGCATCCCACCCCCACCCATCATTAAGTAAACCACGGTAAAGAATTTCTCCAAAGCCAACTTCATGCTTCTTAACACAGAAGAGTTGAACTTCATGACACCCATGCAGATGGACAATACAGTTACGACTGCTGAATCCTACACAAATGCACTCTATAAGCACTTACATGAGTGCATGGATTGTGCTATCCCAAACAGAACCAAGACGCTGTCCTCCAAAAAAAAGGAAGCCAATCTGCTGGTCCCCTGCCATAAACAAACTCTACAACAGAAGGAAGAAAAGAGAGTAAAATCCCATGAGTGGAGGAGCTCCCTGGTCAGCCTCAGTAAGAAGCTGAGATCCCTTATAAGATCCTCCAAAGCTAACTACGAAAACAAAATTGCCACTGATTCTAAGGGCAGCCACAAAGCATTCTATAGCTATGTCAAGAATCTCAATGGCAACACCCAGATCTGCTCTGAGTTACAGCACAATGGCATGAAAATTACAGAACCAACTGATATTGCCAACACCCTGGCAGATAAGTTCAGTGCTAACTTTACCTCCCTCTCACCCCTTAAAGGGCCCATATCTATACAGAAAGAATGCAGAGTCCCTGTAATCACATCTATGCAGGTAAAAGCTGCACTCTCTAAAACCAAAAACATAGCATCCATGGGACCGGACAACATCCCAGGCTGCATTTTACATGAACTTCAGAACAAACTGGCTCCTCACCTAAGCACCATGTTCAATCACAGTCTCACATCAGGCTTTGTGCCCACTGAATGGCACACAGCAACAGTTATCCCACTCCACAAAGGGGGAGCCACCACTGAACCTGGGAACTATTGCCCTATTAGCCTGACGAGCCTGGTCTGCAAGGCCATGGAACGTATCATCATGGAACTCATAAACAAAGACATTGGTAACCTCCAAACTCTGGACCCCACCCAGTTCAGGTTTGTGAAAGGCAGATCATTCCTTCTGAACCTGATCAACTTTTTTGAGGTAGTCACCAAAGCCATAGACGAGGGTAAGGTGGTTCACACAGCCTATCTTGACCTCGCCAAGGTTTTCAACACCATCTTCCATTCTGGAATTATAGCTAAACTCACTAAACTAGGTATAAATCCCTATGTCACAAGATGGGTTGCCAACTGGCTCACTGACAGAACCCACACTGTAAAAGTAGCAGACTCCAAATCTGACTTCAAACCAGTGACAAACGGAGTACCACAGGGTTCAGTCCTGGGACGTCTCCTGTTTGGCATCTACTTCTCTGAAGTACAGGCTAACACAGAAGGCCTCTGGCTAATGAAGTTCACAGATGACTGCAAGCTAGGAGTCAGTCGAGTCCCCAAATGATGTGGACATCCTACAGAAGGGCCTCACTGAGACAGATGCCTGGTGTCAGAGGCATGGCCTCAAGCTCACTGCCAAAAAGTGCATTGTCATCCCCTTTGGTAAGAGACATTTTTAAAATGTTAGAACTATTTATGTGAGACATTGACAGAAGAGAGAGGAGGTGAATTAGTGTGCATTGTCTGACGTTACAGGAGTGTACACTCTTACTTATTGTCACTATGTTTTACGTGTTATCCATTAGCTTCCCTACGACAGCCAACCATTGTAGGAGGAAATAAGAGGGACAGAGCTAAGATGTGAGTGGAAATTAAACATTTGAGAGGCATGCCTGTAGGTGTAAGGCAGCAGAGTATCAATGGTATGTCATTACCATAGGTCTAGGACAGGCTTAATGATGTAATTCCTATTCCCCATACCTCCATCCTCCCATCTGCATCCTATTATATGGAGAAATCTATTACATAATTGGTTGAGTGCATTACTCCTTTGTTAAACTTTGCTTCTACTAATCTTTTGAAAATATGTTCTCTGTGTGAGGTGTCTCTCATACAGACTTGCTCCCCATAACCAACTGCTTGCCTTTTTAAGGTACTGTTCATTAGCAGGTAATTACCTCTGCACCAGTCTGTGGCTCTGATATGGTAATCGCAGCCAAAACAGCTAAATTGCACTATCATTAGCCAGTGATATGCCAGCACAGTGCAATATATAATGCCTTCATGTAGACCTGGACCCCTTTCTTAGCTGTTAAGATGGACGTTACTGAGGTATGAAGACTATAGCATTGCAAAGATAGGTACCATAATTGTCAACTGTACAGATTTATGCAGAATGTCCACAGGTTCGCCTCATATGTGTGGTCAGTGACCCATGACATTGTGGTCATCTGGCAATTCACTGGCAAACATTGTAAGCTTGAGGTCAGTAATGGAAGACACACATTTGAGTGTCAGACTTCATACCCCTCTGAATATGCATGCTAATGCAATATATGCTATTATATCAACTTTCTATCAATGTAGGAGCAAACTGTAAAACATATCCCAGTCTCTGGACCTTTGTCCCCCCATTACATAAGACTGTCCAGATTCCTTGTGCTAGGGGGGTGGAAGGTATGCTAGGTCTGTAGCAGTTACGTTTACATACAGGTGTGTGTGCTACAGGCTGCAGCTGCAGCAGCCTAGAACACATAGGGGGAAGTTTAAACACTTTGGAGGACAACAAGCTGTACCTGTAACTGTGGAAGCTGTGTTAGCCATGTTATTATGGCAGAGCTAGGGTAAGGGTACCCTTTACAGTCCAACTGAGGCATGTGATTAAGGTGCATCTGTTATGCAACAGTGCCAATAACAGAGTAGTAGGTGACATATAATTATGCTATACAGATATGTGTAATGTGTCCCCACCTTCAGGCCTTTGCCTTGCAATACTGGATAGTAGTTCATTAATTAGCAGTAACCTGTGCAGATAATGATTGCATGACTCACTCATTAATTGTTGTCTTCACAATAATGTATTTGAACTACAACACAAGACTTTATTTGAACCCAGGACTGTGTGTGGCAAAATGTACTGCATGCAAGGCATTTAACAATTTAACAGACTGAGCTACTCAGTCACTGCTACAGCAGGTGTATTTGCAAGGTTTATGTGCAGACATGCAGGCTGTGACACACATTGTCTACATCCATCAGTATGTGCATGCCTTTCTATGGCTATATTTCTACACCATGGTGCAAGCTGAACATGTTCTTTGCCATTAATGCCTTAGCAGGTGTCTTTCTACATGTTGGTGATACAAGGGCACATTCGCCTGCTATCACAGGCCTCATTTACATCCATTTTTATGTCTTTGGCTGTCTAGTGGTGCATTATAGCACCAGAGTCCAAGGTACACTCCCATTTTTCTCATTATTCTTTAATTTCAGTTTGCATGGTGCAGCGAGGGGCACAGCTCTGCTGAGACACACCTAATGAATGTAAGTGGCAATCACTATGTTTTGATCAAAACACCTGTTTTAATTAAGATCTGTGTGGTGGGGCAGGTTAATGCATTGTGCTGCAGGTGTGATGGGCTTGGGTTCAAAACATAGCAGAGGTGTTTATTTTGTACATGTGACTTACAATGTTATAAACACATATACTAATTAGAGCTCTATTTAGCTGAGCTAAGCAAAGCTGCATGATGCAGTAGACAGACAAGACAGGCAAGACATCAGACAGGGCAGTGTGTGACACATGAGGTGGGTGAACACCTTGGATGGGGAGGGTGTTGTCGAATCCAAGTCACATGTGCCTCCACATGGCAGCAGCGTGACTCATGTCCCCACCCATTGGACTGTCAACATTGCTCCTTTACTGACCCGAGAGTGGATGTGCTGGAGGCTGGGTGCTAGAGCAAGGCTGCCCTACCACCAGATTGGCCAGTATGCCCTCAATCCAGCACAGGTGGTGTTCATAGCTCTGATGAACAATCCTGCACACCATGACCAGCAGTTCATCCTGGGTGACAATGCTCTCACCAACACTGCTCCCAGGGGGAGACAGGGCCCCATCCCCTGATACAGTCCCACCCAATGCAGCAGGTAGTGCAGGGGCAGCAGAGGGTGTACCACCGGTCTGGGTCCCAGACATGCTATGACCCAGTGCCATGGCTGGTTGAGGCAAGGTAGGTGGATCACCTAGAACCGGCCTACCCTGATGTGCCGTGGTAATGGAGGTATAGCAATAAGTATAGGGTAGTTATGAGCAAAACATTGTTAGTAATAACAGCATGCCAGAAGAGTGGAAATAACCCAATTACATATCAATGTAAATTATGTGAAACCCAACAATAAATAACAGAACAGTCAGTATGGTAACAGCATGCCAGTAACAGTTACAGCATAACGCCAACAAAAATAGGTAGTGTAACAAGATATGTTAATATGCAACCATTATAAAACAAAACAATAATAAAACACATTTCCCAAAATACACTTATTGTAGCAACATATGTTAATAGTAAACAATAACTAATGAATAACAATAAGAAATACATTGAGATTAGGGATGGGGAGAGAAACAAAAGCAGTCCATTAGTAACATTTCTGGTTATTTCTTTGACAACAGTACTACTATCTGCTCTATGGGTCTGTATTTTGTTTATATGTACAGTGACTACAAGTCTCCTATAGTTGATGTAGCATGTACATACCTCTCAAGCTATTTGCATGGGAATCTATGGGCCAAGCAGTAACACCTGGGGGTACACAACTACACAGAACGCTTGCTCATCGGGTGGACCCATATAGCTATCAAGTTGTTCTGCTGGCTGATTTAGTGATACTTTGCAATCTAGGTAATCATTTCCATGGTAATTCTGTGACAGACAGATTCTGCACTATTAATTACATAACGTGAAATCGTGACACTTGAGAGACAAGTATGTGCACAATACAGACGCTAAATAGCTGTCATGCCTTTGTTGGCAGGCATGGGAATAGAACCCAATAGCAGACTGCAGGAGACATTTGCATAGAATGTATTAATTGACTGCAGCAACTTTTAACAGACACTCCAGGCATACAGCCATACCGGGATTACACATTTTATTTCTGACTGAACATTGCTGAGGAAAACATTCTTGCTAATGATTTTAACAGTCTGTGACATCTAAACACAGAGTTAACTCCTCAAAATACGGGCTACCTCACTCATTTACCTGTAGTTCTTGTGGAGAGGAAAAATTGTGAGCATTACATGACTGCTACTGTAATATTTACTGCCACATAACACTGGATTCTAACCCTGGACTGTGTGTGGCAATATGAAATGTATACAGAGCATTTAACAAACTGAGTTAATGAGCCACTGCTGAATACGGACTGACTAATATTTTACTAGAGCTTATCTGGAAGCAAAATATGACCTGTCGGTACTACTACAGTGTTATACTAGACTCAGTAACAGTAGAACTCACATGCATGAAATACAAGCATAATGCAGATAGTAGGTAAGCTCGATTTCAGTATCACATTTGTGAAGTCAACAAACAATATCAGCTCATGGAGTGGGCTATCTCACCCAAATACCTTTATTACCTGATGTCTGTGGATGACAGAGCATTATGTGACCAATATTGGCCTAGAGACAACCTTGATCAGTGCTTATATGAGTTAACCAATAGAATTTGCAGCCAATAAATTGGCATTCTACAGCTATTACAGTGTTATACTTGACTGCAGTTCCTTACCTTACAGCCTCAATGCATGCAGCTCTACTGCAATGGTTACGACAACACAGTCCTGATGTACACTATTTTCCTTGGTGTTATTGGTACAGTTTTTTTTTA